>NC_088863.1:46652589-46888198 GCF_032884065.1 Artemia franciscana | reverse complement strand
TTCGATTAGCAATCACCATCAACAAAGCTCAAGGGCAATCATTATAATAATGAGGTATAGATCTGAATACGGATTGTTTTTCCCATGGACAATTATATGTTGCATGTTCAAGCGTCGGTAAACCTGACAATCTATTTATATGCACAGACAATTGGACAGCCAAGAATGTTGTATATTCGCAAGTTTTACGTAGTTAAAAACATATATACATATCAATCTATATTCACAGATGGGACACAGGGACACAACTACAATGGCGCGTAACTAATATGGACAGCGAAGAATGTTGTATATTCGCAAGTTTTACGTAGTTAAAAACATATATATATCTATCTATATTCACAGGTGGGACACAGGGACACAACTACAATGGCGCGTAACTAATATGGCGCGTAACGACTTACGCGCGGGGGGGGGGGGGGCGAAGCGACCCCCACCAACTAGGTGTTGGGGTGGCGCGAAGTGCCACCCCAACAGCTAGTTTATAATAAACCTCAAATTTTTGGTATCTGTTTTAAGGTTTTCGAATTACTTTAATCTATTGTCAAAATATATTGAAATATTTGTGTAATTCCCAGTTTTTTACATTTTAAACAATTTAATAAAATTGAAAGTTTTTTTTTGAATACTTATTATTCAAAAGGTTTTTCATTTTTTATTTTGATTCTTTTATAGTTTTTTTTATAGTTTTTTATTTTTTCTTCCTTTTTCTTTAGTTTTTGTCTTTTTTTATTTTTATTTATTTTTTTTTTAGTTTTTTGTTTTTTTTCTTTTTAGTTTTTTTTATTTTTTTTGATTTTTCAGCCTTTTAATTTTCTTTTTTTTTCTTTTTTAGTTTTTTCTTTTCTTTTGGTTTTTTAGCTTTTATATATATATATATATATATATATATATATATATATATATATATATATATATATATATATATATATATATATATATATATATATATATATATATATATATATATATATGTGTGTTTTCTCTTCCTTTTTAATTTTTTCTTTTTTAATTCTTCTTTTTTTAGTTTTTTCGTTTTTTTAGCTTTTTTAGTTTTTTTAGCTTTTTTTTCTTTTTAGTTTTGTACCTTTTTTATTTTTTTATTTTTTTATTAGGTTTTTTCTTTTTAGCTTTTTTCTTTTTTTTCTTTTTTTAGTTTTTTCTTTTTAGTTTTTTACCTTTTTTTCTTTTTTTAGTTTTCTTTTTCTTCTTTATTTTTCAGACGTCATATGCAAACCCTCAACACGAAAATACATACAGCTTATTTTTATATATATAGAAGATAGTGTAACAGACATACAACTTATTTTTTATATATATAGAAGATACTAGCTGTTGGGGTGGCGCTTCGCGCCACCCCAACACCTAGTTGGTGGGGCGCTTCGCGCCCCCCCCCAAGCCCCCCCCGCGCGCGTAAGTCGTTACGCGCCATTGTAGCTGTGTCCCTGTGTCCCACCTGTGAATAGAGATAGATATAAATATATATTTTTAACTACGTAAAACATGCGAATATACAACATTCTTCGCTGTCCCATTGTCTGTGCATATAAATAGCATTTATATTCCCTGTGTCCCCGGTCGTCATTTGTGTCCTGGTGTCCCAGTTTGTATTTTCTCTTTGAGTGTCCCGGTCGTCATTTATATTCCCTGTGTCCCAGTGTCCCGGTCGTCATTTGTGTCCCGGTGTCCCGGTCTGTAATTTCTATTCAAACAATCCCTGTGTCTCAGTCGTATATTATATATCCCGCCTGTGTCCCCGGCGTCCCCGTTGTAGTTGTGTCCCTGCGTCCCGGTCGTGATTTGTGTCCGGGTGTCCCAGTCTGTAATTTTTCTTTGAGGTTCCTGGTCGTAATTTATATTCCCTCTGTGTCGGTCGTCATTTGTGTCCCGGTCTGTAATTTATCTTTGAGTGTTTTTTCTTTTTAGTTTTTTTTAGTTTTTTACATTTTTTCAGTTTTTTTTTCTTCTTTTTTTTTCAGCGTCACTATGAAGTACATATCGCCGAACCTTTGTTTTTTTTAACTTAAATCTGGTAGGCATTGATGACCTTATCCAAGTCAAAATCCCAAACCCAATCATCATCGCTATCATTTTCAGTTTTGATATGTTTTGACTCTCGCTTTCCAGGTGGAATTTCATCTAACTGCGCGGTTTTGCGTTCTTTAGCCGCAAGCCTGTTTTCTTGCTGTTCTTGTGATTCCTCGGCACGCTTTCTTTTCTTACTTTCTCTATCAGCTGCAAGCCTGTTTTCTTGCTGTTCTTGTGATTCCTTGGCACGCTTTCTTTTTTTACTTTCTCTATCAGCAGTAAGTTTTTTGGCATAGACTCTTTGAGCTGCTTCCTCGGCTGTTGCCATTGTAGGTTCTTCAGTCATTTTACAATTAAACATTTTTCCGTGAACGCATGTCTTAAATACCATTAATGACGTCACCGTCATAGCAAAAATGACGACAACTAACTTCATGACGTCAGTCGACACAGAAACATGACGTCACCTAACAGACAGACACACAGACAGACAACTTATTTTTATATATATAGATATGAAAAACATATCGCCGATTTTTTTTTAAGAAGGTTATGGTAGGCATTAATGACCTTATCCATGTCAAAATCCCAAACCCGATCATCATCACTATCATTTTCAATTTTGACACGTTTTGGTTCTCGCTGTCCAAGTTGTTTTTCTTTGACTCGCTTGTGTCGCATGTCCACTAACCGCATGTGTCCTTGGTCTTCATTTTCATTTTTGACACGCCGCCGCTTTTCTTCCAACCCTGTGCGTCTTTGCTCTTCATTTTCATTTTTGACTCCCTCACTTTCTTGATGTTGCGCGCCTTCTAACCGTGTGTTTCTTTGCTCTTCATTTATTTTTAACATGCTCTAATTGTCGTTTTCGCATATCTTTTACCCGCTCATATCTTTGCTCTTCATTTTTATTTTGAAACGTTTTTGGATTTTGCTATCTTAAGACATCAGTAATGGTCTTTGCTTTAGCTACCCATATTAGTGTTGTCGCAACTTACGGTCCAGGTTGTCGATTTTCTCATCTTAGTACGTTTGATAGTTCAGGTTTTTGTCCCAAAGTAACTGCAACTGCAAATTTTCGTTTTTTGGGTCTTCCGACAGACATCTATCTTCTATATATATAAAAATAAGTTGTCTATGTGTGTGTGTCGAGTGACGTCATGTTTGTGTGTCGACTGACGTCATGTTTATCGACTGACGTCATTATAAGGATTGAGCTGTATGCGTCATGAAGTTGTTTGTCGACTGACGTCATGTTTGTCACCTGATGAAATTACATACCGGGACACAAATGACGACCGGGACACAGGGAATATAAATGACGACCGGGACACAGGGACACATCATTAGAATAATGAGGTATAGATCTGAATACGGATTGTTTTTCCCATGGACAATTATATGTTGCATGTTCAAGAGTCAGTAAACCTGACAATCTATTTATATGCACAGACAATGGGACAGCGAAGAATGTTTTATATTCGCATGTTTTACGTAGTTAAAAACATATATATCTATATATATAAAAATAAGTTGTCTGTGGATCTGTGGATCGTGGATCAGGTGACGTCACCTGAAAAAACTGGATCAGGTGACGTCAAAACTGAAAAAACTAAAAAAAGGCAAAAACTACAAAAAAAACTAAAAACTAATAAAAAAAATAAAAAAGCTAAAAAACTAAAAAAACTAAAAAAAGGCAAAAACTACAAAAAAAAACTAAAAACTAATAAAAAAGCTAAAAAACTAAAAAAACTAAAAAAAGGCAAAAACTACAAAAAAAACTAAAAACTAATAAAAAAAATAAAAAAGCTAAAAAACTAAAAAAACTAAAAAAAGGTAAAAAACTAAAAAAACTAAAAACTAAAAAAAACTAAAAAAAAGGAAAAAACTGAAAAATAAGCTAAAATAAAGGTAAAAACCAATAAAAAACTAAAAAAAAAACTGAAAAAACTAAAAAAAAATTTCATCTAAAAAAAATCTAAAAAAAGGCAAAAACTACAAAAAAAACAAAAAACTAACAAAAAAAGTAAAAAAGCTAAAAAACTAAAAAAACTAAAAAAACTAAAAAAAGGTAAAAAACTAAAAAAAATAAAAAATAAAAAAAAAACTAAAAAAAAAGGAAAAAACTGAAAAATAAGCTAAAATAAAGGTAAAAACCAATAAAAAACTAAAAAGAAAAAAAGGAAAAAACTAAAAAAAAATTTCATCTAAAAAACTAAAAAAAACTAAAAAAGGTAAAAACTAAAAGAACTAAAAAAGAAAAAAATAAATGACGACACTCAAAGAGAAAGCGACCAGGACAAAAGGAATGTTCGATTAGCAATCAACAAAGCACCGGGACACAGGGAGTATAAATGACGACCAGGACATAAGTAAAAAAAAAAACTAACAAAACTAAAAAGAAGGTAAAAACTACAAAAAAACTAAAAAGAAAAAAACTAAAAAAAGGCAAAAACTACAAAAAAAACTAAAAACTAATAAAAAAGCTAAAAAACTAAAAAAACTAAAAAAAGGCAAAAACTACAAAAAAAAACTAAAAACTAATAAAAAAATAAAAAAGCTAAAAAACTATAAAAACTAAAAAAACTAAAAAAAGGTAAAAAACTAAAAAAAACTAAAAACTAAAAAAAACAAAAAAAAAGGAAAAAACTGAAAAATAAGCTAAAATAAAGGTAAAAACCAATAAAAAACTAAAAAAAAAACTGAAAAAAACTAAAAAAAGGCAAAAACTACAAAAAAAAACTAAAAACTAATAAAAAAAGTAAAAAAGCTAAAAAACTAAAAAAAAATAAAAAAAACTAAAAAAAGGTAAAAAACTAAAAAAAAATAAAAAATAAAAAAAAACTAAAAAAAAGGAAAAAACTGAAAAAAAGCTAAAATAAAGGTAAAAACCAATAAAAAACTAAAAAGAAAAAAAGGAAAAAACTAAAAAAAATTTTCATCTAAAAAACTAAAAAAAACTAAAAAAAGTAAAAACTAAAAGAACTAAAAAAGAAAAAAATAAATGACGACACTCAAAGAGAAAGCGACCAGGACAAAAGGAATGTTCGATTAGCAGTCAACAAAGCACCGGGACACAGGGAGTATAAATGACGACCAGGACATAAGTAAAAAAAAAAACTAACAAAACTAAAAAGAACGTAAAAACTACAAAAAAACTAAAAGAAAAAAAAACTAAAAACTAATAAAAAAACTAAAAAATCTAAAAATCTAAATAAACTAAAAAAGAAAAAAAAAGGAAAAAAATAAAGGAGAAAAACAAAACTAAAAAACGAATGTATATACAGACCGGGACACCGGGATACAAATGACGACCGGGACACAGGGAATATAAATGACGACCGGGACACAGGGACACAACTACAACGGGGACACCGGGGGAAACAGGGGGATATAAATGACGACCGGGACACCGGGACAGGGAATGGTCGATTAGCAATCACCATCAACAAAGCTCAAGGGCAATCATTAGAATCATGAGTTATAGATCTGAATACAGATTGTTTTCCCATGGACCATTATATGTTGCATGTTCAAGAGTCGGTAAACCTGACAATCTATTTATATGCAAAGACAATGGGACAGCAAAGAATGTTGTATATTCGCAAGTTTTACGTAGTTAAAACCATATATATATATATATATATATATATATATATATATATATATATATATATATATATATATATATATATATATATATATATATATATATATATATATATATATATATATATATATATATATATATATATCTATCTATATTCACAGGTGGGACATAGGGACACAACTACAATGGCGCGTAACTATTATGGCGCGTAACGACTTACGCGCGCGGGGGGGCTTGGGGGGGGGCGCGAAGCGCCCCCACCAACTAGGTGTTGGGGTGGCGCGAAGCGCCACCCCAACAGCTAGTATATATATATATATACTACTATATATATATATATATACTATATATATATATATATATATACCACCCCAACACCTAGTTGGTGGGGGCGCTTCGCGCCCCCCCCAAGCCCCCCCGCGCGCGTAAGTCGTTACGCGCCATAATAGTTACGCGCCATTGTAGTTGTGTCCCTATGTCCCACCTGTGAATATAGATATATATATATATATATGGTTTTAACTACGTAAAACTTGCGAATATACAACATTCTTTGCTGTCCCATTGTCTTTGCATATAAATAGATTGTCAGGTTATCCCCCTGTTTCCCCCGGTGTCCCCGTTGTAGTTGTGTCCGTGTGTCCCGGTCGTCATTTATATTCCCTGTGTCCCGGGTCCCGGTCATCATTTGTATCCCGGTGTCCCGGTCTGTATATACGTTCGTTTTTTAGTTTTGTTTTTCTCCTTTATTTTTTTCCTTTTTTTTTCTTTTTTAGCTTATTTAGATTTTTAGATTTTTTAGTTTTTTTTATTAGTTTTTAGTTTTTATTTCTTTTTAGTTTTTTTGTCCCGGTCGTCATTTATATTCCCCTGTTTCCCCCGGTGTCCCCGTTGTAGTTGTGTCCCTGTGTCCCGGTCGTTATTTATATTCCCTGTGTCCCGGTCGTCATTTGTATCCCGGTGTACCGGTCTGTATATACATTCGTTTTTTAGTTTTGTTTTTCTCCTTTATTTTTTTCCTTTTTTTTTCTTTTTTAGTTTATTTAGATTTTTAGATTTTTTAGTTTTTTTATTAGTTTTTAGTTTTTTTTTCTTTTTAGTTTTTTTGTAGTTTTTACCTTCTTTTTAGTTTTGTTAATTTTTTTTTTACTTGTGTCCTGGTCGTCATTTATACTCCCTGTGTCCCGGTGCTTTGTTGATTGCTAATCGAACATTCCTTTTGTCCTGGTCGCTTTCTCTTTGAGTGTCGTCATTTATTTTTTTCTTTTTTAGTTCTTTTAGTTTTTACCTTTTTTAGTTTTTTTTTAGTTTTTAGTTTTTTACCTTTTTTTAGTTTTTTTAGTTTTTTAGCTTTTTTATTTTTTTTATTAGTTTTTAGTTTTTTTGTAGTTTTTGCCTTTTTTTTTAGTTTTTTGTCCTGGTCGCTTTCTCTTTGAGTGTCGTCATTTATTAGTTTTTTCCTTTTTTTTTTTAGTTTTTTATTGGTTTTTACCTTTATTTTAGCTTATTTTTCAGTTTTTTCCTTTTTTTTAGTTTTTTTTTATTTTTTATTTTTTTTAGTTTTTTACCTTTTTTTAGTTTTTTTAGTTTTTTTAGTTTTTTAGCTTTTTTACTTTTTTTATTAGTTTTTAGTTTTTTTTTGTAGTTTTTGCCTTTTTTTAGTTTTTTCAGTTTTTTTTTTAGTTTTTTATTGGTTTTTACCTTTATAGTTTTTTTAGTTTTTTAGCTTTTTTATTTTTTTTATTAGTTTTTAGTTTTTTTTGTAGTTTTTGCCTTTTTTTAGTTTTTTCAGTTTTGACGTCACCTAATCCAGTTTTTTCAGGTGACGTCACCTGACACATCCATCCACACATCCATCCACACATCCACAGACAGACAACTTATTTTTATATATATAGATATATATATATATATATATATATATATATATATATATATATATATATATATATATATATATATACATATATATATCTATTCACAGGTGGGACACAGGGACACAACTACAATGTCGCGTAACTAATATGGCGCGTAACGACTTACGCGTACGGGGGGTCTTGGGGGGCGCGAAGCGCCCCACCAACTAGGTGTCGCGGTGGCGCGAAGCGCCATCCCAACAGCTAGTTATGATATAGAAATTATTAATGCATTGGAAACTCAACAGCCTTATTTATGTTATGCATGACATCATAAAAGAAAATGCTTATATGATGTCATAAGAAATGCTTATATGATGTACTAACATAGTAGACGACGTCATTTGCAAAAACCAGAATTACGAAACTTGACGAATTTTCTCAGACTTCTGACCTATCTAGATCGTTTTTTTTTTATGTGAGAATATCCCAAGATATCAATTTTGCCTTATATAAATTACTAGCTGTTGGTGTGGCGCTTCCTGCCCCCCCCAAGCCCCCCCCCCCCGCGCTTTTAAGTCGTTACACGCCATATTAGTTACGCGACACTGTAGTTATGTCCCTGTGTCCCACCTGTGAATATAGATAGATATATATTTGTTTTTAACTACGTAAAGCTTGCGAATATACAACATACTTGGCTGTCCCATTGTCTGTGCATATAAATAGATTGTCAGGTTTACTGACTCTTTAACATGCAACATATAGTTGTCCATGGGAAAAACAATCAGTATTCATATCTATACCGCATTTTTCTAATGATTGCCCTTGAGCTCTGTTGATGGTGATTGCTAACCGAATATTGCCTTTGTCCCCGTCGTCATTTATATATCCCCCTGTGCCCCCCCGGCGTCCCTGTTGTAGTTGTGTCCCTGTGTCCCGGTCGTCATTTATATTCCCTGTGTCCCGGTCGTCATTTGTGTCCCGGTTTCCCGGTCAGTAATTTCTCTTTGAGTGTCCGGGTCGTCATTTATATTTCCTGTGTCCCGGTCGTCATTTGTGTCCCGGTGTCTCGGTCTGTAATTTCTCTTTGAGTTCCCGGGTCGTCATTTATATTCCCTGTGTCCCGGTGTCCCGGTCGTCATTTTGGTCCATGTGTCCCGGTCTCTAACGTCATAAAGTCTTCAATGGCTCTGGTTGTGCAGCCAGTTGAGGAAGTTTAACTTTTCCCGAGGCGCAGCACATTCCCGTTGTTTCACCACTAAATTTCAAGGCCTTGCAATAGGGACAAATTTTCGACATAGTCCCGACTTGAACTCATCTACTCAAGCTATATTCATCGACTGGGCTGTACCTGAATGCCAGGCAAAAATTTTCACGTTGCTCTTGTGATTCCTCGGCACGCTTTCTTTTGGCATTATCTCTTTTAGCCGCAAGCCTATCTTCACGTTGTTCTTGTGATTCCTCGGCATGCTTTCTTTTGGCATTATCTCTTGGAGCCGCAAGCCTGTTTTCACGTTGTTCTTGTGATTCCTCGGCACGCTTTCTTTTGTTACTTTCTCTTTTAGCCGCAAGCCTTTTGGCATTATCTCTTTGAGCCAAATCCTCGGCTGTTTCTTCTGCAATTGTAGGATTTATACTAAAATTTCTCGCACGATTTGATTCCTCTGCTGTTTCTTCTGCCATTGTAGGATTTATACTAAATATACTCTTTGTATCGCAAGCTTTATATACTTATAATGACGTCATAAACAAACATACAAAATACATACATGTCGTCATAATTCTCAATCCTTATAGTGACGTCAGTCGACAAACATACAAAAATATATACAACTTTCTTATATGTATATACTAGCTGTTGGGATGGCGCTTCGCGCTACCCCAACACCTAGTTGGTGGGGGTGCTTCGCGCCCCCCAAGCCCCCCCCCCCCCCCGCGTGCTTAAGTTGTTACGCGCCATATTAGCTACGCGCCATTGTAGTTGTGTCCCTATGTCCCACCTGCGAATATAGATAGATATATATATGTTTGTAAAACTTGCAAATATACAACATTTTTCGCTGTCCCATTGTCTGTTCATATAAATAGATTTATCTATATATATATAAATAAGTTGTTTGTGGGTTATGTCTGTCTGTCTGTCTGTCGAGTGACGTCGTGTTTGTCCGCATATGACGCCTGAATTATTTCACACTAATACAAAAGAAGAAAAAAAAACTAAAAAAGGTAAAAACTACAAAAAAAACTAAAAAGAAAAAAACTAAAAAAGCTAAAAAACTAAAAAAAAGGTAAAAAACTTAAAAACTAAAAAAAACTGAAAAAAACTAAAAAAAGGCAAAAACTTAAAAAACTTAAAAACTAATAAAAAAAACTAAAAAAGCTAAAAAACTAAAAAAACTAAAAAAAAGGTAAAAAACTAAAAAAAACTAAAAACTAAAAAAGAAAAAAACTAAAAAAAGGAAAAAACTGAAAAATAAAAGAGAAAAAGAAAACTAAAAAAATATAAATAAAAATAAAAAAAAACTAAAAAAGATAAAAACTACAAAAAAAACTAAAAAGAAAAAACGAAAAAAAAACTAAAAAAGCTAAAAAAATGGTAAAAACCAATAAAAAAACTAAAAAGAAAAAAGGAAAAAAAAACTAAACATTTTTTTCATCACATAATATGACGTCTGAATTATTTCATCATATACCAATTCAAAAACGAATGTATTCAAGCCGATGTAGCTGAGTTGATGAGGCGTTATGTTCCAGGTTCTAGGTTCAAGAGGTTCCAGGTTCGAACCTTGGCTTTAGCATTAATATAAAAGAAGCAAAAATCTAAAGAAGGTAAAAACTACAAAAAAAACTAAAAAGAAAAAAATAAAAAATCTAAAAAAGCTTAAAAACTAAAAAAAAACTAAAAAAAGGTAAAAAACTAAAAAAAGGAAAAAACCATAAAATAAACTAAAAACTGATAAAAAAAACTAAAAAAAGCTAAAAAACTAAAAAAACTAAAAAAAGGTAAAAACTAAAAGAACTAAAAAAGAAAAAAAAAACTAAGAAAAGGAAAAAAACTGAAAAATAAAGGAGAAAAAGAAAACTAAAAAAATTAAAATAAAAATAAAAAAAACTAAAAAGATAAAAACTTCAAAAAAAACTAAAAAGAAAAAAGAAAAAACTAAAAAACCTAAAAAAAGGTAAAAACCAATAAAAAAAACTAAAAAGAAAAAAAGGGAAAAAATTAAAAAATTATTTCATCATATACCAATTCAAAAACGAATGTATATACAGACCGGGACATCGGGGCACAAATGACGACCGAGACACCGGGATGACGACCGGGACACAGGGAATATAAATGACGACCGGGACGCAGGGACACAACTACAACGGTGACGCCGGGGGCACAGGGGGGATATATAAATGGCGACGGGGACACAGGCAATGTTCGATTAGCAATCACCATCAACAAAGCTCAAGGGCAATCATTAGAATCATGAGGTATAGATCTGAATATGGATTGTTTTTCCCATGGACAATTATATGATGCATGTTCAAGAGTCGGTAAACCTGACAATCTATTTATATGCACAGACAATGGGGCAGCGAAGAATGTTGTATATTCACAAGTTTTACGTCGTTAAAAACATATCTATATCTATATATATAAAAATAAGTTGTGTGTCTGTCTGTCAGGTGACGTCATGTTTCTGTGTCGACTGACGTCATGAAGTTAGTTGTCGTCATTTTTGCTATGACGGTGACGTCATTAATGGTATTTAAGACATGCGTTCACGGAAAAATGTTTTATTGTAAAATGACTGAAGAACCTACAATGGCAACAGCCGAGGAAGCTGCTCAAAGAATCTATGCCAAAAAACTTGCTGCTGATAGAGAAAGTAAGAAAAGAAAGCGTGCCGAGGAATCACAAGAACAGCAAGAAAACAGGCTTGCAGCTGATGGAGAAAGTAAGAAAAGAAATCGTGCCGAGGAATCACAAGAACAGCAAAAAAACAGGCTTGCGGCTAAAGAACGCAAAACCGCGCAGTTAGATGAAAATCCACCTGGAAAGCGAGAGTCAAAACATATCAAAACTGAAAATGATAGCGATGATGATTGGGTTTGGGATTTTGACTTGGATAAGGTCATCAATGCCTACCAGATTTAAGTTAAAAAACAAAGGATCGGCGATATGTACTTCATAGTGACGCTGAAAAATAAAGAAGAAAAAAAACTGAAAAAATGTAAAAAACAAAAAAAAAACTAAAAAGAAAAAACACTCAAAGATAAATTACAGACCGGGACACAAATGACGACCGACACAGAGGGAATATAAATGACGACCAGGAACCTCAAAGAAAAATTACAGACTGGGACACCCGGACACAAATCACGACCGGGAATATAAATGACGACCGGGACGCAGGGACACAACTACAACGGGGACGCCGGGGGCACAGGCGGGATATATAGTTGACGACTGAGACTCAGGGATTGTTTGAATAGAAATTACAGACCGGGACACCGGGACCCAAATGACGACCGGGACACTGGGACACAGGGAATATAAATGACGACCGGGACACTCAAAGAGAAAATACAAACTGGGACACCAGGACACAAATGACGACCGGGACACAGGGAATATAAATGCTATTTATATGCACAGACAATGGGACAGCGAAGAATGTTGTATATTCGCATGTTTTACGTAGTTAAAAATATATATTTATATCTATCTCTATTCACAGGTGGGACACAGGGACACAGCTACAATGGCGCGTAACTAATATGGCGCGTAACGACTTAAGCGCGCGGGGGGGTTTGGGGGGGCGCGAAGCGCCCCACCAGCTAGGTGTTGGGGTGGCGCGAAGCGCCACCCTAACAGCTAGTATATATATATATATATATATATATATATATATATATATATATATATATATATATCTTATATATATATATATATATATATATATATATATATATATATATATATATATATATATATATATATATATATATATATATATATATATATATATATATACTAGCTGTTGGGGTGGCGCTTCGCGCCACCCCAACACCTAGTTGGTGGGGGCGCTTCGCGCCCCCCCCAAGCCCCCCCGCGCGCGTAAGTCGTTACGCGCCATAATAGTTACGCGCCATTGTAGTTGTGTCCCTATGTCCCACCTGTGAATATAGATATATATATATATATATATATGGTTTTAACTACGTAAAACTTGCGAATATACAACATTCTTTGCTGTCCCATTGTCTTTGCATATAAATAGATTGTCAGGTTATCCCCCTGTTTCCCCCGGTGTCCCCGTTGTAGTTGTGTCCCTGTGTCCCGGTCGTCATTTATATTCCCTGTGTCCCGGGTCCCGGTCATCATTTGTATCCCGGTGTCCCGGTCTGTATATACATTCGTTTTTTAGTTTTGTTTTTCTCCTTTATTTTTTTCCTTTTTTTTTCTTTTTTAGCTTATTTAGATTTTTAGATTTTTTAGTTTTTTTTATTAGTTTTTAGTTTTTATTTCTTTTTAGTTTTTTTGTCCCGGTCGTCATTTATATCCCCCTGTTTCCCCCGGTGTCCCCGTTGTAGTTGTGTCCCTGTGTCCCGGTCGTTATTTATATTCCCTGTGTCCCGGTCGTCATTTGTATCCCGGTGTACCGGTCTGTATATACATTCGTTTTTTAGTTTTGTTTTTCTCCTTTATTTTTTTCCTTTTTTTTTCTTTTTTAGTTTATTTAGATTTTTAGATTTTTTAGTTTTTTTATTAGTTTTTAGTTTTTTTTTCTTTTTAGTTTTTTTGTAGTTTTTACCTTCTTTTTAGTTTTGTTAATTTTTTTTTTTACTTGTGTCCTGGTCGTCATTTATACTCCCTGTGTCCCGGTGCTTTGTTGATTGCTAATCGAACATTCCTTTTGTCCTGGTCGCTTTCTCTTTGAGTGTCGTCATTTATTTTTTTCTTTTTTAGTTCTTTTAGTTTTTACCTTTTTTAGTTTTTTTTTAGTTTTTAGTTTTTTTAGTTTTTTACCTTTTTTTAGTTTTTTTAGTTTTTTAGCTTTTTTATTTTTTTTATTAGTTTTTAGTTTTTTTGTAGTTTTTGCCTTTTTTTTTAGTTTTTTGTCCTGGTCGCTTTCTCTTTGAGTGTCGTCATTTATTAGTTTTTTCCTTTTTTTTTTTAGTTTTTTATTGGTTTTTACCTTTATTTTAGCTTATTTTTCAGTTTTTTCCTTTTTTTTAGTTTTTTTTTATTTTTTATTTTTTTTAGTTTTTTACCTTTTTTTAGTTTTTTTAGTTTTTTTAGTTTTTTAGCTTTTTTACTTTTTTTATTAGTTTTTAGTTTTTTTTGTAGTTTTTGCCTTTTTTTAGTTTTTTCAGTTTTTTTTTTAGTTTTTTATTGGTTTTTACCTTTATAGTTTTTTTAGTTTTTTAGCTTTTTTATTTTTTTTATTAGTTTTTAGTTTTTTTTGTAGTTTTTGCCTTTTTTTAGTTTTTTCAGTTTTGACGTCACCTAATCCAGTTTTTTCAGGTGACGTCACCTGACACATCCATCCACACATCCATCCATCCATCCATCCACAGACAACTTATTTTTATATATATAGATATATATATATATATATATATATATATAATGTTTTTAACTACGTAGAACTTGCGAATATACAACATTCTTCGCTGTCCCATTGTCTGTGCATATAAATAGATTGTCAGGTTTACCGACTCTTGAACATGCAACATATAATTTTCCATGGGAAAAACAATCCGTATTCAGATCTATACCGCATTATTCTAATGATTGCCCTTGAGCTTTGTTGATGGTGATTACTAATCGAATATTCCCTGTGTCCCGGTCGTCATTTATATATCCCCCCTGTGCCCCCGGCGTCCCCGTTGTAGTTGTGTCCCTGTGTGCCGGTCGTCATTTATATTCCCTGTGTCCCGGTGTCCCAGTCTGTAGTTTCTCTTTGAGTGTCCCGGTCGTCATTTGTGTCCCCGTGTCCCGGTCTGTAATTTCGTCAGTCAACAAATATGACGTCAGTCGAAAAACAGCTTCATGACGGAATAATGCTCAATCCTTATAATGACGTCAGTCGTCAAACGACGTCAGTTGACATACAAACATGACGTCAGTCAACACACCAACAAACAACTTATTTTTATATATATAGAAGATAGACTAGTGCGTTGGAAACTCAACAATCTTATTTATGCTATACATGACATCTATATGAAAAAGCTTATATGATGTCATAAGCAATGCTTATATGATGTACTTACATACTAGTAAAAACCAAATACATTTACATGTATTACAAAAATACATTTGTAAAAACCAAAATTAAGGCTCTTAACGAATTTTCTCAGCCTTCTAACCTACCTAGATCTTTTTTATGCCAGAATATCCTTAGATACCAATTTTTTCCAAAAAATATGAAGCCGTTTTAGAAAAAAATCCACAATTATTGCTCACTAATACATCTTCTATATATATAAAAATAAGTTGTATGTGTGTTATGTTTGTCGAATGAAGTCATGTCATCATGTCGTCATGAAGTTAGTTGTCGTCATGTTTGTTATGACCATGACGTCATTAAAGGTATTTAAGAAATTCGTTCAAAGACAAATTTTTAATTGTAAGAAGATCGTGGACGGAAAAATGTTTAATTGTAAATGTTCAGCTTGCGGCTAATAGAGAAAGTAAGAACAGAAAGCGTGCCGAGGAATCACAAGAGCAACGTAAAAACAGGCTTGCGGCTTCAAGAGATAATGCCAAACGAAAGAGTGCCGAGGAATCACAAGAGCAACGCGAAAATTATCGCATGGCATTCAGGTACAGCCCAGTTGATGATTATAGTAGATGTGTTTAAATCGGGACTATGTCTAAAATTTGTCCCTACTGCAAGGCCTTGAAATTTAATTTTGAAACAATGGGAATGTGTTGCGCCTCAGGAAAAGTTAAACTTCCTCAACTGGCTGCACCCCCAGAGCCATTGAAGACTTTGCTTACTGGTGATCAGTAAGCTTTACTTATGGTGGGTGATCAGTTTTTACCTCGTGATATTATTCTTCATAAGCGAAACGCTCAGTTGGTAAGAATTGCTGAAACTCATCGGTGATGCCCTACAATATCCTATCATTTTTTGGGATGGAGTCGACGGATACCACTTTAATATTAGATTGATAAATCCAGCCACTAACAAAGAAATGAATAAGAAATGCAGTGCAATGCATTATTATTCCTATAGACTAATGATTCGGCAGGATGAAGACAATTATATTTAAAAATGCCGTCAATTGTTTCAACAATACATCGTTGATATGTATGCAAAAATTGAATCAGAACGTTTGCTATTTATCCGTCTGAATCAGACCAAACTCCGCTCTGAACAACACATTCATTTGCGAGATGCAGTTGTAAATGACGGTAATACCACAAATGTTGGAAGATTAACGATTTTACCGTCGTCATATGTTGGCAGTCCCCGTCATATGCATGAATATGCTCAAGATGCTATTGCGTATGTTCGTCTCTATGGTCGTCCAGATTTATTTATTACATTTACATGTAATCAATCTTGGGACGAGATACAGCAGCTTTTACTTCAAGGACAATCGGCGGTTCAGGCAATGATGGTTACCCACATTATAAAAGAAGATCTACTGAAGATGGCGGTAGAACAGCAATAATAAAGAAGCGTAACGGTACCACCATCGAAGTAGATAACCAGTGGGTTGTTCCATATTCCCCATTATTATCAAAGGCAGTGACATGGTAGTTTTTGGCTTGCAGTCCGAAATCAAAGATATCGACGAAATCGTACAATATCAGGCTAGAAGATACATAAGCAGTAATGAAGCTGTTTGGCGAATTCTTTCATTTCCGATACATGAACGTAGTCCAGCTGTTGTTCACTTAGCGGTACATTTACAGAATGGTCAACGTGTTTATTTTTCGGAATCCAACGTGCAACAAAGAGCCCTGAATCCACCGGATACAAAGTTAACTGCTTTCTTTTCGCTATGCAAAAATGATCCTTTGCAAAAAAAAACTGCTGTATACTGAAGTGCCTTCGTATTACACGTGGAATACTAAAAATAAAGTATTCGAACGTCGAAAACAGGATAAGTCAGTCGACGGTCAATCTACCATCTTCAAAGATACCACGATAGGAAGACTCTACACCGTTCACCCCAATCAACATGAATGCTTCTTTCTACGCCTGCTTTTGGTGAATGCACCCGGTCCGACGTCCTTTGAGTATTTGGGAACTGTAAACGGTACTATATATGACACTTACCGTATTGCATGCCATGCTCTGAATTTATTGGAGAATGACCAACACTGGGATAACTGCATCAATGACGCGTGCGAATCGTCAACTCCAAGTCAAATTCGTACATTGTTTGGAATCATACTAACAACTTGGTCTCCTTCAGCTGCTACAGAGTTATGGGAAAAATATAAATCGAAAATGTCCGAAGATATACTCCATCGAAAACGGTTAGAGACGTCAGCTCTAGCCGCAACGTTGCTGCCTGGTGGAATAACTGCTCATTCCGCTTTGAAATTGCCTCTGAATTTGCATTCTACAGAAACTCCCACGTGCAATATTTCCAAATCATCTGGGATGGGTAAAGTATTGCAGCAATGCAAACTTATTATTTGGGACGAGTGCACAATGGCACACAAAAAATCGCTCGAGTCTGGATCTATGTTTGAAAGATTTGCGAGGGAATTCGAAACCCTCTGGCAGCACATTAATATTGCTTGCGGGAGATTTCAGGCAAACATTACCTATAATACCTAGATCAACCCCTGCAGACGAAATGAATGCTTGCCGGAAAAATTCTAATTTATGGGCACACGTAAAGACATTAAAATTAACTATAAGTATGCGTGTCCGATTGCAAAACGATGACTCTGGTCAAACATTTTCAGATCAATTGCTGGCAGTTGGAAACGGAAAGCTCCCAGTAGACTCAATTTCAGGATGTATACAACTACCTGCTGAAATTCTGTAATTTAGTGACGTCCAAAAATGAATTGATTGAAAAAGTATTTCCGAATATTCTAAACAATTATAAAAATAACTAGCTGTTGGGGTGGCGCTTCGCGCCTGTGAATATAGATAGACGTGTCCCTGTCGTCATTTATATATCCCCTTGTGCCCCCCGGCGTCCCCGTTGTAGTTGTATATTCCCTGTGTCCCGGTCGTCATGTATGTCCCGGTCTGTAGTTTCATCTTATAATGAAGTCATATACAAAGCCTTATATACTTAGAATGACGTCATATGCAAACCCACAAACAAACAAACATGCCTACAAACAACTTATTTTTACATATATAGATATAGTTTCTTTTTTAGTTTTTCTTTTTTTAGTTTTGCAGTTTTTTTATTTTTTTTTAGCTTTTTTTTCTTTTTAGTTTTTTACCTTTTTTATTTTTTTGCTTTTTTTAAAAAGTTTTTTCTTTTTAGGTTCTTTCTTTTTTTAGTTTTTTTCGCGCCATATTAGTTAAGCGCCATTGTAGTTGTGTCCCTGTGTACCACCTGTGAATATAGATAGATATATATATGTTTTTAACTACGTAAAACTTGCGAATATACAACATTCTTCGCTGTCCCATTGTCTGTGCATATAGATAGATTGTCAGGTTTACCGACTCTTGAACATGCAACATATAATTGTCCATGGGGAATACAATCCGTATTCAGATATATACCTCTTTATTCTAATGATTGTCCTTGAGCTTTGTTGATGGTGATTGCTAATCGAACATTCCCTGTGTCCCAGTCGTCATTTATATATCCCTCCTGTGCCCCCCGGTGTCCTCGTTGTAGTTGTGTCCCTGTGTCCCGGTCGTCATTTATATTCCCTGTGTCCTGGTCGTTATTTGTGTCCCGGTGTCCCAGTCTGTAATTTCTCTTTGAGTGTCCCGTTCGTCATTTATATTCCCTGTTTCCCGGTCGTCATTTGTGTCCCGGTGTCCCGGTCTATAATTTCGTCAGTCGACAAACATGACGTCAGTCGACAAACAACTTCATGATGGAATAATGCTCAATCCTCATAATGACGTCAGTCGACAAACATGACATCAGTCGACACACAAACATGACGTCAGTCTACAGACATACAACTTATTTTTATATATATAGATATAGATATAGTTTCTTTTTTAGTTTAAATTTTTTTAGTTTTGCAGCTTTTTTAGTTTTTTTAGCTTTTTTTTCTTTTTAGTTTATTACCTTTTTATGGCACTTGGTATTAACCAAGTGACATATAGCAATCGCAAATTCTGTCGGTCAATGTTCATTCTAACATTGACAGTTGGAAAATTCTTCACGTGCCAAGCATGCTAAAGCTCAACAATTTATAATAAACCTTAAATTTTAAGTATCTGTTTTAAGGTTTTCGAATTACTTTAATCTATTGTCAAAATATTTTGAAATATTTATGCAATTCCCAGTTTTTACATTTTTAGTTTCAGTTTTCTTTTTCTTCTTTATTTTTCAGACGTAAATACATATCGCCGAACCTTTGTTTTTTTTTTAACTAAAATCTGGTAGGCATTGATGACCTTATCCAAGTCAAAATCCCAAACCCAATCATCGTCGCTATCATTTTCAGTTTTGATACGTTTTGACTCTCGCTGTCCAGGTTGATCTTCATCTAATAGCGCGGTTTTGCGTTCTTTAGCCGCAAGCCTTTTGGCAATAACTCTTTGAGCAGCTTCCTCGGCTGTTTCTTCTGTTGTAGGATTTAGTAACATTCTATCTTTTACGATGTTTTTCAATTTGTTAATGTTCATTCTAACTTTGACAGTTAGAGAAATCTCTACGTGCCAAGCTTGATAAAGCTCAACAATTTATAATAAACCTCAAAATTTTAAGTATCTTTTTTAAGGTTTTCAAATTACATTAATCTATTGTCAAAATATTTCGAAATATTTATGCAATTCCCAGTTTTTACATTTAAACCCTCAACACAAAAATACATACAACTTATTTTTATATAGATAGAAAATATAATCTGGCGTAACAGACAAAGTGTAACGTAACACACAGACAACTTATTTTTATATATATAGATATAATCTGGCGTAACAGACATAGTGTAACAGACGTAACACACATGCAACTTATTTTTATATATATATACTAGCTGTTGGGGTGGCGCTTCGCGCCACCCCAACACCTAGTTGGTGGGGGCGCTTCGCGCCCCCCCCCCCCAAGCCCCCCCGCGCGCGTAAGTCGTTACGCGCCATAATAGTTACGCGCCATTGTAGTTGTGTCCCTATGTCCCACCTGTGAATATAGATAGATATATATATATATATATATATATATATATATATATATATATATATATATATATATATATATATATATATATATATATATATATATATATATATATATATATATATATATATATATATATATATATATATATATATATATATATATATATATATATATATATATATATATATATATATATATATATATATATGGTTTTAACTACGTAAAACTTGCGAATATACAACATTCTTTGCTGTCCCATTGTCTTTGCATATAAATAGATTGTCAGGTTTACCGACTCTTGAACATGCAACATATAATGGTCCATGGGAAAACAATCTGTATTCAGATCTATACCTCATGATTCTAATGATTGCCCTTGAGCTTTGTTGATGGTGATTGCTAATCGACCATTCCCTGTCCCGGTGTCCCGGTCGTCATTTATATCCCCCTGTTTCCCCCGGTGTCCCCGTTGTAGTTGTGTCCCTGTGTCCCGGTCGTCATTTATATTCCCTGTGTCCCGGTCGTCATTTGTATCCCGGTGTCCCGGTCTGTATATACATTCGTTTTTTAGTTTTGTTTTTCTCCTTTATTTTTTTCCTTTTTTTTTCTTTTTTAGTTTATTTAGATTTTTAGATTTTTTAGTTTTTTTATTAGTTTTTAGTTTTTTTTTCTTTTTTTTGTAGTTTTTACCTTCTTTTTAGTTTTGTTAGTTTTTTTTTTTACTTATTTCCTGGTCGTCATTTATACTCCCTGTGTCCCGGTGCTTTGTTGATTGCTAATCGAACATTCCTTTTGTCCTGGTCGCTTTCTCTTTGAGTGTCGTCATTTATTTTTTTCTTTTTTAGTTCTTTTAGTTTTTACCTTTTTTAGTTTTTTTTAGTTTTTTAGATGAAAATTTTTTTTAGTTTTTTCCTTTTTTTCTTTTTAGTTTTTTATTGGTTTTTACCTTTATTTTAGCTTATTTTTCAGTTTTTTCCTTTTTTTTAGTTTTTTTTTATTTTTTATTTTTTTTTGTTTTTTACCTTTTTTTAGTTTTTTTAGTTTTTTTAGTTTTTTAGCTTTTTTACTTTTTTTATTAGTTTTTAGTTTTTTTTGTAGTTTTTGCCTTTTTTTAGTTTTTTCAGTTTTTTTTTAGTTTTTTATTGGTTTTTACCTTTATTTTAGCTTATTTTTCAATTTTTTCCTTTTTTTTAGTTTTTTTTAGTTTCTAGTTTTTTTAGCTTTTTACCTTTTTTTAGTTTTTTAGTTTTTTTAGTTTTTTAGCTTTTTTATTTTTTTTATTAGTTTTTAGTTTTTTTTGTAGTTTTTGCCTTTTTTTAGTTTTTTTAGTTTTTTAGCTTTTTTATTAGTTTTTAGTTTTTTTTTATAGTTTTTGCCTTTTTTTAGTTTTTTTCTTTTTAGTTTTTTTGTAGTTTTTACCTTCTTTTTAGTTTTGTTAGTTTTTTTTTTACTTATGTTCTGGTCGTCATTTATACTCCCTGTGTCCCGGTGCTTTGTTGATTGCTAATCGAACATTCCTTTTGTCCTGGTCGCTTTCTCTTTGAGTGTCGTCATTTATTTTTTTCTTTTTTAGTTCTTTTAGTTTTTACCTTTTTTAGTTTTTTTTAGTTTTTTAGATGAAAATTTTTTTTAGTTTTTTCTTTTTTTCTTTTTAGTTTTTTATTGGTTTTTACCTTTATTTTAGCTTATTTTTCAGTTTTTTCCTTTTTTTTAGTTTTTTTTATTTTTTATTTTTTTTAGTTTTTTACCTTTTTTTAGTTTTTTTTAGTTTTTTTAGTTTTTTAGCTTTTTTACTTTTTTTATTAGTTTTTAGTTTTTTTTGTAGTTTTTGCCTTTTTTTAGTTTTTTCAGTTTTTTTTTAGTTTTTTATTGGTTTTTACCTTTATTTTAGCTTATTTTTCAGTTTTTTCCTTTTTTTTAGTTTTTTTTTAGTTTTTAGTTTTTTTAGTTTTTTACCTTTTTTTAGTTTTTTTTGTAGTTTTTGCCTTATTTTAGTTTTTTTAGTTTTTTCGCTTTTTTATTAGTTTTTAGTTTTTTTTGTAGTTTTTGCCTTTTTTTAGTTTTTTTAGTTTTTTAGCTTTTTTATTTTTTTTATTAGTTTTTAGTTTTTTTTGTAGTTTTTGCCTTTTTTTAGTTTTTTCAGTTTTCAGTTTTGTCACCTGATCCAGTTTTTTCAGGTGACGTCACCTGATCCATCCACAGATCCACACACAGACAACTTATTTTTATATATATCTATATATATAAAAATAAGTTGTCTGTCCGTTACGCCAGATTATATCTTCTACATATATAAAAGAAAACAAACTAGAATGTAAAAACTGGAAATTGCATAAATATTTCGAAATATTTTGACAATAGATTAAAGTAATTCGGAAAAAGAAAAATGGTAAAAAACTAAAAAAAAAAAACTAAAAAGAAAAAACTAAAAAAAAATAAAAATTAAAAAGATTAAAAAAAGAAAAAACCTAAAAAGAAAAAACGTACAAAAATAAAAAAGATAAAAAACTAAAAAAAAACTAAAAAAGCTAAAAAACTAAAAAAAGAAAAAACTAAAAAAAAAACTGGGAATTGTACAAATATTTCAATATGTTTTGAAAATAGATTAAAGTAATTCGAAAACCTTAAAACAGATACCCCAAATTTTGATGTTTAATTTAAATTGTTGGAGCTTTAGCATGCTTGGCACGTAAAGATTTTTCCAAGTGTCAATGTTAGAATGAACATTGAGAAATTGAAGAAAACAAATCAATAAAAAGAAGAAACTAAAAAAAGAAAAAACTAAAAAAGAAAAAAAACTAAAGAAGAAACTGTATCTATATCTATATATATAAAAATAAGTTGTCTGTGTGTGGATCTGTTGATGGATCAGGTGACGTCACCTGAAAAAACTGGATCAGGTGACAAAACTGAAAACTGAAAAAAACTAAAAAAAGGCAAAAACTACAAAAAAAACTAAAAACTAATAAAAAAAATAAAAAAGCTAAAAAACTAAAAAAACTAAAAAAAGGCAAAAACTACAAAAAAAAACTAAAAACTAATAAAAAAGCTAAAAAACTAAAAAAAACTAAAAAAAGGCAAAAACTACAAAAAAAACTAAAAACTAATAAAAAAAATAAAAAAGCTAAAAAACTAAAAAAACTAAAAAAACTAAAAAAAGATAAAAATCTAAAAAAACTAAAAACTAAAAAAACTAAAAAAAAAAGGAAAAAACTGAAAAATAAGCTAAAATAAAGGTAAAAACCAATAAAAAACTAAAAAAAAACTGAAAAATCTAAAAAAAGGCAAAAACTACAAAAAAAACTAAAAACTAATAAAAAAAGTAAAAAAGCTAAAAAACTAAAAAAACTAAAAAAACTAAAAAAAGGTAAAAAACAAAAAAATAAAAAATAAAAAAAAATAAAAAAAGGAAAAAACTGAAAAATAAGCTAAAATAAAGGTAAAAACCAATAAAAAACTAAAAAGAAAAAAAGGAAAAAACTAAAAAAATTTTCATCTAAAAAACTAAAAAAAACTAAAAAAGGTAAAAACTAAAAGAACTAAAAAAGAAAAAAATAAATGACGACACTCAAAGAGAAAGCGACCAGGACAAAAGGAATGTTCGATTAGCAATCAACAAAGCACCGGGACACAGGGAGTATAAATGACGACCAGGACATAAGTAAAAAAAAAACTAACAAAACTAAAAAGAAGGTAAAAACTACAAAAAAACTAAAAAGAAAAAAAACTAAAAGAAGGCAAAAACTACAAAAAAAACTAAAAACTAATAAAAAAGCTAAAAAACTAAAAAAACTAAAAAAAGGCAAAAACTACAAAAAAAAACTAAAAACTAATAAAAAAAATAAAAAAGCTAAAAAACTAAAAAAACTAAAAAAACTAAAAAAAGGTAAAAAACTAAAAAAACTAAAAACTAAAAAAAACTAAAAAAAAGGAAAAAACTGAAAAATAAGCTAAAATAAAGGTAAAAACCAATAAAAAACTAAAAAAAAAAACTGAAAAAACTAAAAAAAGGCAAAAACTACAAAAAAAACTAAAAACTAATAAAAAAGTAAAAAAGCTAAAAAACTAAAAAAACTAAAAAAACTAAAAAAAGGTAAAAAACTAAAAAAAATAAAAAATAAAGAAAAACTAAAAAAAAGGAAAAAACTGAAAAATAAGCTAAAATAAAGGTAAAAACCAATAAAAAACTAAAAAGAAAAAAAGGAAAAAACTAAAAAAAATTTTCATCTAAAAAACTAAAAAAAACTAAAAAAGGTAAAAACTAAAAGAACTAAAAAAGAAAAAAATAAATGACGACACTCAAAGAGAAAGCGACCAGGACAAAAGGAATGTTCGATTAGCAATCAACAAAGCACCGGGACACAGGGAGTATAAATGACGACCAGGACATAAGTAAAAAAAAAAAACTAACAAAACTAAAAAGAAGGTAAAAACTACAAAAAAAACGAAAAAAAAACTAAAAACTAATAAAAAAAACTAAAAAATCTAAAAATCTAAATAAACTAAAAAGAAAAAAAAGGAAAAAAATAAAGGAGAAAAACAAAACTAAAAAACGAATGTATATACAGACCGGGGCACCGGGATACAAATGACGACCGGGACACAGGGAATATAAATGACGACAGGGACACAACTACAACGGGGACACCGGGGGAAACAGGGGGATATAAATGACGACCGGGACACCGGGACAGGGAATGGTCGATTAGCAATCACCATCAACAAAGCTCAAGGGCAATCATTAGAATCATGAGGTATAGATCTGAATACAGATTGTTTTCCCATGGACCATTATATGTTGCATGTTCAAGAGTCGGTAAACCTGACAATCTATTTATATGCAAAGACAATGGGACAGCAAAGAATGTTGTATATTCGCAAGTTTTACGTAGTTAAAACCATATATATATATATATATATATATATATATATATATATATATATATCTTTCTATATTCACAGGTGGGACATAGGGACACAACTACAATGGCGCGTAACTATTATGGCGCGTAACGACTTACGCGCGCGGGGGGGCTTGGGGGGGGGGGGGCGCGAAGCGCCCCCACCAACTAGGTGTTGGGGTGGCGCGAAGCGCCACCCCAACAGCTAGTAGATATATATATATATATATACTAGCTGTTGGGGTGGCGCTTCGCGCCACCCCAACACCTAGTTGGTGGGGGCGCTTCGCGCCCCCCCCAAGCCCCCCCGCGCGCGTAAGTCGTTACGCGCCATAATAGTTACGCGCCATTGTAGTTGTGTCCCTATGTCCCACCTGTGAATATAGATATATATATATATATATGGTTTTAACTACGTAAAACTTGCGAATATACAACATTCTTTGCTGTCCCATTGTCTTTGCATATAAATAGATTGTCAGGTTATCCCCCTGTTTCCCCCGGTGTCCCCGTTGTAGTTGTGTCCCTGTGTCCCGGTCGTCATTTATATTCCCTGTGTCCCGCGTCCCGGTCATCATTTGTATCCCGGTGTCCCGGTCTGTATATACATTCGTTTTTTAGTTTTGTTTTTCTCCTTTATTTTTTTCCTTTTTTTTTCTTTTTTAGCTTATTTAGATTTCTAGATTTTTTAGTTTTTTTTATTAGTTTTTAGTTTTTATTTCTTTTTAGTTTTTTTGTCCCGGTCGTCATTTATATCCCCCTGTTTCCCCCGGTGTCCCCGTTGTAGTTGTGTCCCTGTGTCCCGGTCGTTATTTATATTCCCTGTGTCCCGGTCGTCATTTGTATCCCGGTGTACCGGTCTGTATATACATTCGTTTTTTAGTTTTGTTTTTCTCCTTTATTTTTTTCCTTTTTTTTTCTTTTTTAGTTTATTTAGATTTTTAGATTTTTTAGTTTTTTATTAGTTTTTAGTTTTTTTTTCTTTTTAGTTTTTTTGTAGTTTTTACCTTCTTTTTAGTTTTGTTAATTTTTTTTTTTACTTGTGTCCTGGTCGTCATTTATACTCCCTGTGTCCCGGTGCTTTGTTGATTGCTAATCGAACATTCCTTTTGTCCTGGTCGCTTTCTCTTTGAGTGTCGTCATTTATTTTTTTCTTTTTTAGTTCTTTTAGTTTTTACCTTTTTTAGTTTTTTTTTAGTTTTTAGTTTTTTTAGTTTTTTACCTTTTTTTAGTTTTTTTAGTTTTTTAGCTTTTTTATTTTTTTTATTAGTTTTTAGTTTTTTTGTAGTTTTTGCCTTTTTTTTAGTTTTTTGTCCTGGTCGCTTTCTCTTTGAGTGTCGTCATTTATTAGTTTTTTTCCTTTTTTTTTTTAGTTTTTTATTGGTTTTTACCTTTATGTTAGCTTATTTTTCAGTTTTTTCCTTTTTTTTAGTTTTTTTTTATTTTTTATTTTTTTTAGTTTTTTACCTTTTTTTAGTTTTTTTAGTTTTTTTAGTTTTTAGCTTTTTTACTTTTTTTATTAGTTTTTAGTTTTTTTTTGTAGTTTTTGCCTTTTTTTAGTTTTTTCAGTTTTTTTTTTAGTTTTTTATTGGTTTTTTACCTTTATAGTTTTTTTAGTTTTTTAGCTTTTTTATTTTTTTTATTAGTTTTTAGTTTTTTTTTGTAGTTTTTGCCTTTTTTTAGTTTTTTCAGTTTTGACGTCACCTAATCCAGTTTTTTCAGGTGACGTCACCTGACACATCCATCCACACATCCATCCATCCATCCATCCACAGACAACTTATTTTTATATATATAGATATATATATATATATATATATATATATATATATATATATACTAGCTGTTGGGGTGGTGCTTCGCGCCCCCCCCCCCAAGCCCCCCCGCGCGCGTAAGTCGCTACGCGCCATATTAGTTACGCGCCATTGTAGTTGTGTCCCTATGTCCCACCTGTGAATATAGATAGATATATATATATATATATATATATATATGTTTTTAACTACGCAAAACTTGCGAATATACAACATTCTTTGCTGTCCCATTGTCTGTGCATATAAATAGATTGTCAGGTTTACCGACTCTTGAACATGCAACATATAATGGTCAATGGGAAAACAATCCGTATTCAGATCTATACCTCATGATTCTAATGATTGCCCTTGAGCTTTGTTGATGGTGATTGCTAATCGACCATTCCCTGAGTCGCCATCGTCATTTATATATCCCCCTGTGCACCCCGGCGTCCCCTTTGTAGTTATGTCCCTGTGTCCCGGTCGTCATTTATATTCCCTGTGTCCCGGTCGTCATTTGTGTCCCGGTGTCCCAGTCTGTGATTTCTCTTTGAGCGTCCCGGGCGTCATTTATATTCCTTGTGTCCCGGTGTCCCGGTCGTCATTTATATCCCCCTGTGCCCCCGGCGTCCCCGTTGTAGTTGTGTCATTTATATTCCCTGTGTCCCGGTCGTCATCCCGGTATACATTCGTTTTTGAATTGGTATATGATGAAATAAATTTTTAATTTTTCCCTTTTTTTTCCTTTTAGTTTTTTTTTATTGGTTTTGACCTTTTTTTAGGTTTTTTAGTTTTTTTCTTTTTTCTTTTTAGTTTTTTTGAAGTTTTTATCTTTTTAGTTTTTTTATTTTTATTTATATTTTTTTAGTTTTCTTTTTCTCCTTTATTTTTCAGTTTTTTTCCTTTTTTAAGTTTTTTTTCTTTTTTAGTTCTTTTAGTTTTTTACCTTTTTTAGTTTTTTTTAGTTTTTTAGATGAAATTTTTTTTAGTTTTTACCTTTTTTTCTTTTTAGTTTTTTTATTGGTTTTTACCTTTTTTTTAGCTTTTTTAGCTTTTTTAGTTTTTTTTCGTTTTTTCTTTTTACTTTTTTTTTAGTTTTTATCTTTTTTATTTTGTTTTATTTTTATTCTAAATTTTATTAGTTTTCTTTTTCTCTTCTATTTTTCAGTTTTTTCCTTTTTTTAGTTTTTTTTTAGTTTTTAGTTTTTTAAGTTTTTTTCCTTTTTTTAGTTTCTTTAGTTTTTCGGCTTTTTTATTTTTTTTATTAGTTTTTAGTTTTTTTTGTAGTTTTTGCCCTTTTTTTAGTTTTTCAGTTTTTTTTTTAGTTTTTAGTTTTTTACCTTTTTTAGCCTAACCAGGATTTGAACCTGGGACCTTCATTCTCCGTTCTGACACCCTCTCTCACCGAGTGACTACTCCAGCATGTTCATTTTGGTGTTTTAAATGGTATATTATTAACCAAATTAATGTGTTTTACAATATACTAGTCATCGTCATAACAAAAATGACGACAACTAATTTCATGACGTCAGCCGACACAGAAACATGACGTCACCTGATCCACAGATCCACAGACAGACAACTTATTTATATATATATACTAGCTGTTGGGGTGGCGCTTCGCGCCACCCCAACACCTAGTTGGTGGGGGCGCTTCGCGCCCCCCCCAAGCCCCCCCGCGCGCGTAAGTCGTTACGCGCCATATTAGTTACGCGCCATTGTAGTTGTGTCCCTGTGTCCCACCTGTGAATATAGATATATATCTTCTATATATATAAAAATAAGTTGTCTGTCTGTGGATGGATGGATGGATGGGTCAGGTGACGTCACCTGAAAAAACTCGATCAGGTGACGTCAAAACTGAAAAAACTAAAAAAGGCAAAAACTACAAAAAAACTAAAAACTAATAAAAAAAATAAAAAAGCTAAAAAACTAAAAAAACTATAAAGGTAAAAACCAATAAAAAACTAAAAAAAAACTGAAAAAACTAAAAAAAGGCAAAAACTACAAAAAAAAAAAAAAAACTAATAAAAAAAGTAAAAAAGCTAAAAAACTAAAAAAACTAAAAAAACTAAAAAAGGTAAAAAACTAAAAAAAATAAAAAATAAAAAAAAACTAAAAAAAAGGAAAAAACCGAAAAATAAGCTAAAATAAAGGTAAAAACCATAAAAAACTAAAAAGAAAAAAAGGAAAAAACTAATAAATGACGACACTCAAAGAGAAAGCGACCAGGACAAAAGGAATGTTCGATTAGCAATCAACAAAGCACCGGGACACAGGGAATATAAATGACGACCGGGACACAGGGACACAACTACAACGGGGACACCGGGGGAAACAGGGGGATATAAATGACGACCGGGACAAAAAAACTAAAAAGAAAAAAAAACTTAAAACTAATAAAAAAACTAAAAAATCTAAAAATCTAAATAAGCTAAAAAAGAAAAAAAAAGGAAAAAATGAAGGAGAAAAACAAAACTAAAAAACGAATGTATATACAGACCGGGACACCGGGATACAAATGACGACCGGGACACAGGGAATATAAATGACGACCGGGACACAGGGACACAACTACAACGGGGACACGCGGGGGAAACAGGGGGATGTAAATGACGACCGGGACACCGGGACAGGGAATGGTCGATTAGCAATCACCATCAACAAAGCTCAAGGGCAATCATTAGAATCATGAGGTATAGATCTGAATACAGATTGTTTTCCCATGGACCATTATATGTTGCATGTTCAAGAGTCGGTAAACCTGACAATCTATTTATATGCAAAGACAATGGGACAGTTAAAACCATATATATATATCTATCTATATTCACAGGTGGGACATAGGGACACAACTACAATGGCGCGTAACTATTATGGCGCGTAACGACTTACGCGCGCGGGGGGGCTTGGGGGGGGGGGGCGCGAAGCGCCCCCACCAACTAGGTGTTGGGGTGGCGCGAAGCGCCACCCCAACAGCTAGTATATATATATATATATATATATATATATATATATATATATATGGTTTTAACTACGTAAAACTTATACAACATTCTTTGCTGTCCCATTGTCTATAGATATATATATATATATATATATATATATATATATATATATATATATATATATATATATATATATATATATATGGTTTTAACTACGTAAAACTTATACAACATTCTTTGCTGTCCCATTGTCTTTGCATATAAATAGATTGTCAGGTTTACCGACTCTTGAACATGCAACATATAATGGTCCATGGGAAAACAATCTGTATTCAGATCTATACCTCATGATTCTAATGATTGCCCTTGAGCTTTGTTGATGGTGATTGCTAATCGACCATTCCCTGTCCCGGTGTCCCGGTCGTCATTTACATCCCCCTGTTTCCCCCGGTGTCCCCGTTGTAGTTGTGTCCCTGTGTCCCGGTCGTCATTTATATTCCCTGTGTCCCGGTCGTCATTTGTATCCCGGTGTCCCGGTCTGTATATACATTCGTTTTTTAGTTTTGTTTTTCTCCTTTATTTTTTTCCTTTTTTTTCTTTTTTAGCTTATTTAGATTTTTAGATTTTTTAGTTTTTTTATTAGTTTTTATTTTTTTTTTCTTTTTAGTTTTTTTGTCCCGGTCGTCATTTATATCCCCCTGATTCCCCCGGTGTCCCCGTTGTAGTTGTGTCCCTGTGTCCCGGTCGTCATTTATATTCCCTGTGTCCCGGTCGTCATTTGTATCCCGGTGTATTTTTTTTTATTAGTTTTTAGTTTTTTTTGTAGTTTTTGCCTTTTTTTAGTTTTTTCAGTTTTGACGTCACCTGATCCAGTTTTTTCAGGTGACGTCACCTGATCCACGATCCACAGATCCACAGACAACTTATTTTTATATATATAGATAGTTTTTTTTTTTTTACTTATGCCCTGGTCGTCATTTATACTCCCTGTGTCCCGGTGCTTTGTTGATTGCTAATCGAACATTCCTTTTGTCCTGGTCGCTTTCTCTTTGAGTTTCGTCATTTATTTTTTTCTTTTTTAGTTCTTTTAGTTTTTTACCTTTTTTAGTTTTTTTTAGTTTTTTAGATGAAAATTTTTTTAGTTTTTTCCTTTTTTTTCTTTTTAGTTTTTTATTGGTTTTTACCTTTATTTTAGCTTATTTTTCAGTTTTTTCCTTTTTTTTAGTTTTTTTTTATTTTTTTATTTTTTTTAATTTTTTACCTTTTTTTAGTTTTTTAGTTTTTTTTAGTTTTTTAGCTTTTTTACTTTTTTTTATTAGTTTTTAGTTTGTTTTTTTGTAGTTTTTGCCTTTTTTTTAGTTTTTTCAGTTTTTTTTTTAGTTTTTTATTGGTTTTTACCTTTATTTTAGCTTATTTTTCAGTTTTTTCCTTTTTTTTTTAGTTTTTAGTTTTTTTAGTTTTTTATCTTTTTTTTAGTTTTTTTAGTTTTTTTTAGTTTTTAGCTTTTTTATTTTTTTTTATTAGTTTTTAGTTTTTTTTTGTAGTTTTTGCCTTTTTTTAGTTTTTTAGTTTTTTAGCTTTTTTATTAGTTTTTAGTTTTTTTTTGTAGTTTTTGCCTTTTTTTAGTTTTTTTAGTTTTTAGCTTTTTTATTTTTTTTATTAGTTTTTAGTTTTTTTGTAGTTTTTTGCCTTTTTTAAGTTTTTTTCAGTTTTTGACGTCACCTGAGATCCAGTTTTTTCAGGTGACGTCACCTGACCATCCATCCACAGACAGACAACTTATTTTTATATAGATAGATATATATATATATATATATATAATATTATATATATATATATATAATAGATATATATATATATATATATGTAAGGTATATATATATATAAGAAGATAGATAGATTCAGATCTATACTGCATTTTCTAACGATTGCCCTTGAGCTTTGTTGATGGTGATTGCTAATCGAACATTCCCTGTGTCCCCGTCGTCATTTATATATCCCCCTGTGCCCCCGGCGTACCCGTTGTAGTTGTGTCCCTGTGTCCTGGTCCTCATTATATATTCCCAGTGTCCCGGTCGTCATTTATGTCCCGGTATCCCAGTCTGTAATCTCTCTTTGAGTGTCCGCGGTCGTCATTTATATTCCCCCTGTCCCGGTGTCCCGGTCGTCATTTGTGTCCCGGTGTCTCGGTCTGTAATTTCTCTTTGAGTGTCCCGGTCGTCATTTATATTCCCTGTGTCTCGGTCGTCATTTGTGTCCAGGTGTCCCGGTCTGTAGTGTCATCTTATAATGATGTCATATACAAAGCCTTATATACTTATAATGACGTCAAATGCAAACCCACAAACAAACAAACATGCATATATACAACTTATTTTTATATATATAGATACAGTTTCTTCTTTAGTTTTTTTTTCTTTTTTAGTTTTTTCTTTTTTTTAGTTTCTTCTTTTTATTGATTGTGTTCTTCAATTGTCAATGTTCACTCTAACATTGACACTTGGAAAAATCTTTACGTGCCAAGCATGCTAAAGCTCCAACAATTTATATTAAACCTCAAAATTTGGGGGTATCTGTTTTAAAGTTTTTGAATTACTTTAATCTATTGTCAAAATATATTGAAATATTTGTGCAATTCCCAGTTTTTTTTAGTTGTTTCTTTTTTTTAGTTTTTTTAGCTTTTCTTAGTTTTTTTCTTTTTTAGTTTTTTATCTTTTTATTTTTTTTACGTTTTTTTTCTTTTTAGGTTTTTTCCTTTTTTAATTTTTTTAATTTTTCATTTTTTTTTAGTTTTTTCTTTTTAGTTTTTTTTTAGTTTTTTACCATTTTTCCTTTTTCGAATTACTTTAATCTATTGTCAAAATATTTCGAAATATTTTATGCAATTTTCCAGTTTTTACATTCTAGTTTGGTTTTCTTTTATATAGATAGAAGATATAATCTGGCGTAACAGACAAAGTGTAACAGAATAACAGACAGACAACTTATTTTTATATAGATAGATAAATGGCTAAGTGAAAGAGCGATTCTTGCACCCAAAAATATAGACGTCCACGAAATCAACAATATTGTTTTGACCAAGATTCGAGACCAGGCAGTCCTTTACAAGTCAGTCGACACAGTTTTGGAACCAAATGAGGCGGTTAATTATCCATCTGAATTTTTAAATTCCCTGGATCTCTCAGGGTTTCCACTGCACGTGCTACAACTAAAAATAGGCGTACCAATAATATTGTTACGTAACATAAAACCCACCAAAGCTTTGCAATGGCACGCGACTTGCCGTAAAAAAAAAAACAATGGAAAACGTCATAGAGGCCACAATCTTGACAGGGCCTCTTGAGGGTGAGGCTGTTCTTATTCCTCGCATTCCCATGATTCCAACGGATCTGCCTTTTCAATTTAAAAGATTGCAATTCCAATTCGATTAGCATTTGCAATCACCATCAACAAAGCTCAAGGTCAATCATTAGAAAAATGTGGTATAGATCTTAATACTGATTGTTTTTCCCATGAACAATTGTACGTTGCATGTTCGAGGGTTGGTAAACCTGACAATCTATTTATATTGCAGCGACAATTGGACCAGCGACGAATGTTGTATATTCGCAAGTTTTACGCAGTTAATTTGTATTGTATCTATCTATCTATCTATCTATATAAAAACGAGTTGTGTGTATGCATGTTTGTTTGTTTGTAGAAAGAGCGTTTGCATATGACGTCATTATAAGTACATAAAGCTTTGTATATGCACAGACAATGGGAAAGCCAAGAATGTTGTATATCCGTAAGTTTTACGTAGTTCAAAACACATATATAAATCTATCTATATCCATAGGTGGTACACAGGGATACAACTACAATGGCGCTCGACAATCCTGGAAACTCGACAATCCTATTTATGCTATGCATGACATCATATAAAAAAATGCTTATATGATGTCATAATTCGCTCAAACGTCAATTAAACACTAGCAGCATGATGTCATAAGAAAGGTTAACATGATGTTCTAACATAGTACATGACGTAATTTGCAATTGGCAAAATTAAGGCCCATAACGAATTTTCTGAGACTTCTGACCTATCTAGATCGCCTTTTTATGCGAGAATATCCAAGCTACCAATTTTCCCTGAAAAAATATGTGGCCGTTTTCGAGAACATACATACATACACAATTATTGCTCATTTATAAAGATAGTATATTTTGTGGTAAAATAGCAACACAGGTCACATATACAAACAACAATACAGAAAACAATCTTTACCCAAACACTTTGAAAGAATATCTGAGGTAAAACGTACCCGCGCCCCCTGGTATTAAGTGTCTGAACTAAGGTTTTTTTATAGGATAATCGTACCTGTTGTATATAACTGGCAATGTTGGTAACACTTATCAGCCAATATCTAATCTGAAAACTTTGAAGTGATGATATATTCTGTCAAGGGGAGCAGTGACCCTCCCTCCCTCACCCTGTGAAACAAGAAGGTATTAAAGGCACAAAAACAGGAAAATGAGAAATACTACGATTTATTTCTTGGTTGTGACAAGCTCCTTTTGGCACTCTCTCTCCTTCATCCCCCCTCCTCCGCCACAGGGCACCTCGTAGCAGTACATAAGGACAAGATTACCAGCATGCCAGGAATTGTGTTTTTCAAAATATTGAAGGGTTCAATCATTTTTATGGATGTCCTGTCTAATTTCAATACTTAATGTTTTTGCTGGTTTAAAAAAGTGTTTGTTGCCCTTTTTGGACTTAGTGGAATAGTTTCAAGCCAATTAGAGAAAAATGTCTTTGGTTGTTTTTTGGTGCGTGTGCTCAGAAACTTTTGTGTGTGTGTGTGTGATAGGGCAGTCTTGACCCAAGGACTTAAGGTCGTAAGTTTCATGGTCTAATGGATTTTGTTTCCAAGCTTTTCGGAAAGAAAGATTCTTTTGTGAAACCAATCATTTTTCAGCTTTTTTTTCATTGGTTTTATATATTTTCATGTAAACACATTTTAAGGATAAACGTAAGGAAAGTTTAAGGATGCCCTGATCCGATGGGTAGGGGTGCCCGGGGGCAAAAGAAGGCCACATGGGGGGAAGGATTACACTACAATTACTTTCTAAAAAGATACCTGAGCTTTTAAGTTTTCAATCGAATAAGCAACGCTCCAAATTTCTACAGCCACCACTTTCATACCAAGCGGCATGAAAAAATATGCTCTCTGATATTAAATACCCTCATGTATGTTCAAGCTCAATAGTCAATGTAAATAGCTGATAAAATAGTCAAGATATTTTATTAATTAACATAACTTGTACATGATTTAGTGTTTAATTTATAACAATATATGCTATAATAATATTACTTATAAAATAAAGGTGTATATTATTAGATGTTATAATTTACGTATTTTAGAATTTTATTATTGTGTTTTGGCTTCAGTCCTTCTTGCTAAAAGGTCGCTGAATTCCAATTTTTTTCAAATCCCTCCAGGAAGACTCCCTTTCTACGGAATTTTTTCCCCGCAAAACACTCCAGCATACCACCCCCCTCCCCCGCGTTTTAATAACGAGCGTATTTTTAAGCTTAAAAGTATTTAAAAGTTATCATCACGGGCAATTCTCCCCTCGGAAAAATTCCCACCTGTGGAAAATTCCTCCGTGGAAAATTCCCAGCCCGGTGGGACCCCCACCCCTCCTTGGTGTAACAATGCATACAGGATGCACTGACATGAACTTGATTTTATATAGACACCCTAAACATTTTTGAATTGTGTAATTTTGTTTCAGCTTCATTTCGTGGACGAAGTCAGAGACGTTACGTTGGAGGGTCATCGGGCTCCAATATTATCAGTTTGTCTTGATCCTAGTTCAACATTATTAGCCTCAGCAAGCTGTGATGGAACTTTAAAAGCTTGGGAGGTGGCAAGTGGCAAGTGTTTGAGCACAGCATCCATTTTCCCTGTCAGTAACGACTTCATGAATTCACCTATATTCTGCAGGTACCCGCTTATCTACCAAAACTTGTTATAAACTAAACTATTTGCCTATTTTCTGATAGAAGTCTAATTCTGCTTGCTTTGGGTGCCTATCTACCAAATCCAACGCCCGCTTATCTACCACTCGCTTATCTACTAAAACTTATTGTGGGGTAAACTATTTGCCTATTTTCTGATAGAAGTCTAATTCTGCTTGTTTTGGACGCCTATCTACCAAATCTACCACCCGCTTATCTAACAAGACCTGTTGTAGGCTAAGCTTTTTGCCTATTTTCTGTAGAAGTCTAATTCTGCTTGCTTTGGGTGCCTATCTACCAAATCCAACACCCGCTTATCTACCACTCGCTTATCTACCAAAACCTATTGTGGGGTAAACTATTTGCCTATTTTCTGATAGAAGTCTAATTCTGCTTGTTTTGGACGCCTATCTACCAAATCTTCCACCCGCTTATCTACCAAGACCTGTTGTAGGCTAAACTTTTTGCCTATTTTCTGTAGAAGTCTAATTCTGCTTGCTTTGGGTGCCTATCTACCAAAGCCAACACCCGCTTATCAACCACTCGCTTATCTACCAAAACTTATTGTGGGGTAAACTATTTGCCTATTTTCTGATAGAAGTCTAATTCTGCTTGTTTTGGACGCCTATCTACCAAATCTACCACCCGCTTATCTACCAAGACCTGTTGTAGGCTAAACTTTTTACCTATTTTCTGTAGAAGTCTAATTCTGCTTGCTTTGGGCGCCTGATTCTAAGTTCGCTTCTCCGGCCGGTTTCTTAATAAAAAGCTGTTATACAAAAGACTAAAATGTATTATGCATACCTAACAGAAAAAGAAAGTTCATTTCATCTGAAAAAAGAAAAAAATGAAAGTTGTTTTTCATCTGTGAGATATATTTGTTAGCCAATCAAATTGTTTCTTATTCCTGGAGAAATAAAGAGACCTGATTGATTTTGAAACTTGTGTGAAACTTTAAGCAAGTACAAAGATTGAAAAGTTAAATTCTATCTGACGCACTGGTGGTACCCTGATTGGCAATTTTGAGCTAGTAGAAAGGAGGCAAAATTATCAGTGTTTGATTGACCCAAAAGAAATTTGACGTCAGAATTATAAAGCAATGGAATCGAAACGCACTTTCTAATACAAAAGTATATGACTGCTCTCTTTTTCTCCTTTGCTTCATGTTCTACACAGAGGGTAATTGGCCCAAAAGAAATGTGGCATCAGAAAAATAAACCAATGCAATTAGGCCAAATGGAATTGGTGGTATATAATTGTCCCAAAAAGAAAATGACGTCAGAAAAATAAGCCAATGGAATTAAGACACCCTTAAACGTCTTTTTACAAAAGAAACAATTAAAAAATATTTTTACAAGTAAACTCCATTTTCTCTGTGTTACTACATATTTTTAGATATTTTTGCCATCTAATTTTCAAATTTTTTTATTTTAACAATATTTCTTTTTTATAACCTTTAGGTTTTTTTTAGATCATTGAAGCGGTTTTATCTTTTTTTACCTTTTCACCTGTTTTTTAGTGTTTGCGTTCCTCTGAAACAAGTGATTTAGCGACAAGTATTTAGCTGTATATTGCTCTAAAATGATAAGATGCTTATAAAATTAGAAAATCTGAAATCGCCTAAAAAATATGAAAATTGTCCCTTTTTCGATAATTCCTAACTAGAACTCTAAATATTTTCATTTTAAAAACCCTGCACACCGGATTTCAGAACTGATTTGAACTGAACCTCAGCTATGGAGCGATAAAAGATCAGTAGGAGAACAGAATTGAAACATAACAAAAAATTCTAAATGAATATAAACCTCAAGTCTCTTCAAACACTTCAGAATAATTGAATGAGGATTCTTTTTAATATTGATTATATTTCGCCAATTAAACATCTTTACGAGAAAAGTGGGATTTTTTCTTTGGATTTTATATCTATTTCTAATATTTGCCATGACTATTTTTTACATTTTTCCAATTTTTCTGGAATATTCCCAAATAATTCCTTTGACTATAATGACCTGAGAACACATATTTTTCATGCGAAATTCCTTGAATATTGAGACCGTGTTTCAGCGTTCGTCATACCGGGCCAAAAATCCTGGAACTCAATTCCAGAAAAAAACCGGGAATATTCTGATAAGCGACTGTTTCAAAGGTTACTGAAAAACTATCCGAAGGCAAAATCCGTGGGAGAATAGTCCCAACTTTTTTCTTTTTTTTTAGTTAAGGTGGCTTCCATTTTCGTTCGTGATTAAACAAATTTGAAAATATATATTACCACCTAACTGACAACAATGACTGAGTCCAGAATGTATTTAAAATGTGCGAATAAGTTGCAAACTTCATTTTAGTGACGAAACTTAAGTTTAAAAAAAAAACATCATAGATAGGGTCAACCCTAGGACCAGTTTACATATCTTTTTTCAGAATTTGGCCTAAAATTAATTGGTAATTAAGACCAGAAAATATTATTGAAATATAATACATACAGGTTTTTATCTACCAAGAAAAAGCTATATACAAATATGCTAAGATATATTACTACATAAGTGGCAAGCCCAGAAAGTATATAAAACATGCAAATAAGTTGCAAGCTTCATTTTAGTGACGAAACTTCAAAAAAAAAAAACAATTCATCATTGATAGAGTCAACCCTAGGACCAATTTACATATCTCTTTTTTAGAATTTGGCCTAAAATTAATTTGTAATTAAGACCAGATATTTGATTTAAGTTTAGTGCCTCCAATTTTTTTATCTTCCAAGGAAAAGCTATGAACAAATAGGATAATGAGCCCAGAATGTATTTAAAATATGCAAATAACTTGCAACCTTCCTCATAGTGATAAAACTTCAATTTTAAAAAAGTCCGCCATCAGTAGGGTCAGGCCTAAGAATAATTAAATAAAAAAAAACAAGTTTTTTTTAGCTGAAAGTAAAGAGCGACATTAAAACTTAAAACGAACAGAAATTACTTCGTATATGAAAGGGGCTGCTTCCTCCTCAATGCCTCGCTCTTTACGCTAAAGTTTGACTCGTTCTCTTAACTCTGCTTTTTAAAGCAGTAAAAAACTTTAGCGTAAAGAGCGGGGCGTTGATGAGGAAGCAGCCCCTTTCATATACGAAGTAATTTCTGTTCGTTTTAAGTTTTAATGTCGCTCCTTACTTTCAGCTAAAAAAACTTGTTTTCTTTTTATTTAATATCTGGACGTTTTTGAATTAGTGCATGTTTTGATCTTGGCTCTCCGCACATAAATAATTCAAACAAAATTTGCTTATTAATTAATTGCAATTAATCGGAAAATTTTGAGAAAAAAGAAGCGAAGGAGGAGGCCTAGTTGCCCTCCAAGTTTTTGATTACTTAAAAAAGCAACTAGAACTTTTAATTTTTTACAAAAGTTTTCATTGGTAAAAAATATACGTAACTTACGAATTAATTTACGTAACGAACTTCTATATTCGTACGTTTTTATTGCGTATATGAGGGGGTTCAACCCTCGTCGATACCTCGCTCTTTACACTAAAGCTTAGATTGTGTCCCAATTCCTTAAGAATGACCTGTGAATCACAAAGACCGTAGAATAAATAGTTGAAATTACTAAAAATACTTTAGCGGAAAGAGTGGGGTATAACGAGGAGTTAAACTCCTCATATGCGCTATAATTTTTGTTCGTTTTAGGTTTTAATGCTGCTCCTTACTTTCAGTAGAAAAGACTTTTCATATTTATTTTTTCATTGTTTTTTCAAATAAAGCTAGAAAATCCTACTTTTACCATGAGAAGTCTCTCCATGGAAATATCCACCAACGTAACCCACCCACCTCAACTCCCCCCCCCCCTTAACCAAAAAAATCCCCCCTGAAAACGTCTGTACACTTCCCATTGACCATTACTATATGTAAACACAGGTGAAAGTTTTCAACTTGCAGCCCCTCCCATGGGGACTGCGGGGGAGTAAGTCGTCCCTAAAGACAAAGTTATTAGGTTTTTCCATTATGGTGAATAAAATGGCTATCTCAGAATTTTGATCTGGTGACTTTGGGGAAAAAATGAGCGTGGGAGGGGGCCTAGGTGCCCTCCAATTTTTTTGGTCACTTAAAAAGGGCACTAGAACTTTAATTTCCATTAGAATGAGCCCTCTCGCAAGATTCTAGGACCACTCAGTCGATACGATCACCCCTGGGAAAAAAAAAAAAAAAAAAAAAGAAAACAAATAAACACGCATCCGTGATCTGTCTTCTGGCAAAAAATGCGGAATTCCACATTTTTGTAGATAGGAGCTTGAAACTTCCACAATAAGGTTCTCTGATACGCTGAATCTGATGGTGTGATTTTCGTTAAGATTGTATGACTTTTAGGGGGTATTTCCCCCTAGTTTCTTAACTGAGGCAAATTTTCTCAGGCTCGTAACTTTTGATGGGTACAGCTGATCTTGATGAAACTTGTATATTTAAAATCAGCATTAAAATGCAATTCTTTTGATGTCACTATTAGTATCAAAACTCCATTTTTAGAGTTTCGGTTACTATTGAGCCGGGTCGCTCCTTACTACAGTTCATTGTCACGAACTGTTTGATCTATATATATATATATATATATATATATATATATATATATATATATATATATATATATATATATATATATATATATATATATAAACTTTCTTCTTGAAACCTCCACAATAAGGTTCTCTGATACGCTGAATCTAATGGTGTGATTTTCGTTAAGACTGTATGACTTTTAGGGGGTATTTCCCCCTAGTTACTTAACTGAGGCAAATTTTCTCAGGCTCGTAACTTTTGATGGGTACAGCTGATCTTGATGAAAATTGTATATTTAAAATCAGCATTAAAATGCAATTCTTATGATGTAACTATTGGTATGTAACTATTTATATTATATATATATATATATATATATATATATATATATATATATAGTAAGACCGGATGTCTTGATTTAAATTTAGTATACACAAGCTTTTATCACCCAAGGAAGAACTATATACAAATATGATAATATATATTACCACATAACTTGCAGGCATGACTGAATCCACAATGTTTTTAAAATGTACAATTAAGTTGCAAACTTCATTTTAGTGAGAAAACTTTAATTTTTTTTAAATCCATCATCGGTAGGGTCAAACCTAGAACCAACTTATATGTCTCTTTTTCAGAATTTGGCCTAAAATTGATGGGAAATTAGACCATTTACCTTGATTTAAATTTAATGCACACAAGTTTTGTATCTAATAAGGAAACAATATATATATATAAATATGTTAAGATATGTTACTACACAACTGAGCCCAGAATATTTATATACAATATGTGTAAATAAATTGCAAACTTCATTTTAGTGACGAAACTTCAATTTTTAAATAACCCACCATCGGTGGAGTCAAACCTAGAACTAATTTATATATCTCATTCTCAGAACTTGATGTAAAATTGATGGGCAATTAGAACCGTCATTGGTTGTGTCAGACCTAAGGATAAGTTATAGCCAGTTTATATATATATATATATATATATATATATATATATATATATATATATATATATATATATATATATATATATATATATATATATATATATATATATATATATATATATTAAGACTGGATGTCTTGATTTAAATTTAGTATACGCAAGCTTTTATCAAACAAGGAAGAGCTTTATACAAATATAATAATATATATTACCACATAACTGGCAGGCATGACTGAATCCACAAGACTTGAATTTCATTTAAATTAAGATTTAGCTTAAATTTTAAATTTAATACATACCAGTTTGTGCGAACAAGTTTTTGTTTTTCCATTATCACTATTTTCATTTTGGTTTATTTATTCACTGCTCTTCATGGTGCTCGTGTATGCTGCACATATTGTACGTCAATGTATAGGTATGACGTGAGTCTACCTTTCTCTTTCAGTCTTGACTGGTCGAAAGACTGAACTTTATTTCGTCAATGTCTATGCGTCCTTACTTCGATATTACGTTATTATGTCTATGTTACATAAATACTTCGATGTATGGGTATTTGATTCACCTTTCTGTCTCAGGCTTGACTGGACTAAAGACAAGATTTATTACATCAATATTTACGCGTCATTATGTCTGTGTTACGTCGATGTATAGGTATGTCTTTAATTCATCTCTCTCTTTCAGGCTTGACTGGTCTAAAGATGGGACATTATTAGCCGTACCAACCATGAAATCTGTCTTAATTTATGAAACAACAAACCAAGAAAATCCGTTTGAGTCTTCAAATTCTTTTGCCTTCAAAAATTGGAAGGGTCTGCCCTCTATAGTAAAATTTAGTCCTAGCGGCTCATATATTGCTTGCGCTACTAGCCACGGTGAATTTGTCGTTTTTTCTTTAGATGGCTCTTCTGAGTTTTATTGTCAGACAAGTAAAAAGCTGAAAATATGCGGATTCGTCTGGGGGACAAATGAAAAAGAATTAATATATACTGATATTAAGGGGAATTTGGGGTCAGTTGAAGTTATTTTTGGAAGCCTGAAAGCTGTAGAAGAAAAGAAGAGCTTGCCTATAACTCCTGTGCGAAAGCCAATGGTTGCTGATGATGATGATGATGATGATGATAATGCAATTTCCATATCTAAATTGAAAGCAGAAGTAGGATTTGCGATGACTGAAGATGGTGACACATTCACAGGTGTTTTTTAATTCTTTTTTTATTTCTTTTCGCAAAAGACTGATCATCTTTTATGATTGGTGGAATATGTCTTTTTGTGTAAGTTGGACATGATGGGGTTTTTGTCTTGTGAAATATACAGGGTAGCGCCTATGTTACTTTAGAATTCTTTTTTTTTCCAAATGATTGTACTTAATCAGTTCTTTTTTGTTACATAGTTTAAATATCGAAATATTATTTTAATATATGTTTAGAAAATAATATGGCATAATCAAATAATGTCACGTAGTCATGGATGTGCTTGGGTCATCTTCAATGCTACACCGCGTATTTTCAGTGTTTTCAGCCACTCATACTCAATGGTCTCATCCAGGCTAAGACCTATCACCAACGGAAGCAAATTCTTGAAAACGCTTCCCCAAGTCAATTATTGTAGGTTTATTAGGGGAGTGGCTAACATTGAAAGAATACAATTAAAATCTCTATGTTCCAATTACTAAGCATCCTTTAAAAAAAATAAATCCGATTATCCTGACCCTTTCTTCGGTTATGAAATTATTCTTATTTGAATTGCCAATGATTTAATTTTGTAATCAGGAAAAGGAAAATTAACTTATTGAAAAAAGGGTATTTCATTTTAAAATGGTAGTGGCTTGTGCCCTACCCTGTATATTTTGCAGCAAAAAGCTTTAATTTTCTTGGTAGGGACACAGCAAGATTACACTATTTTTTTTTAATACATTTGCATATACAAAATAGTAACTGCTCAAGATCTGTTCTACTTCAAGCTGCCACACAACCAAGCCATTACATCCCTCTATTATCCAAATGAGTCTCAATAATTCTCAGTTTAATTGCACTGCCACACAGCTTCTCACCGTGCAATTTGCCACTGTGTAAGCCTATCTTACCATCCCATACCTTGCCATATTTAACAGCAAAACCTGGCTTTGTGAGGGGGGGATGTAAAGAGTGCAGCTTTTGGACCTTATGTAAGGCATCATCTCTTTCTCCTCTTGTTACAATTATAGAACTATCCTCAAAGTCAAGTTTGCTGCTTTTGAAATAAAAAGTTGAATATTTTTTGTGGTGCAAAATTTTGGCGATATATCAGTTTGGTGAAAATTTTTTAACGATTTATCAGTTTGTGTAGTATTTTTACTTTGTGCAGAGGATATACAGAATATATCCTAGTTGCTCCTTACACACCTCTAGAAATTGTCTCAGGTCAGCACTGACCGTATTCCGACTGTGCAGTAAGTATCCTCTTTTCTAGGACTATAATGAGAGAAAGGTTGAGATTGCTAGGAAACGTTTCAAATAGAATGACAGACTGCAAAGGTTGTTCTTTTAGCCATTCACCTGGGATTGAAAGAAAAGCAGACCATCCCTGTTGCCCCACTTCTCAGTCCTTCGGCTTGTCAGCTTTTTCTAATGATGTAGTTCAATTTTTGCCTCTCGCGTCTTTACCTTTCCGCTCTTTTGTATAGAAGTAAACAGCAGGCATGAAAGCACCAGAGCCAGTCTCTTATTTTGTGATCAGAAGGAATACACTGGTCCTTTTACTTTACCTAGGCCTGGTTCATAGATAAATTGTACGTATTTAGATGACTAGACAATGCCACACATTTTCCTGTTTAATATTGTCGTTTTAAATGAGATCATCTCTGTACAAATTTGAAATAAAGATCATAAGTCACAATAGCATTACACACACAAAAAAAATCACTAAATCACCACAAAAATCACTAGATTATTGAAGGAAACCATGATCTTATAACATTGGCTACTCCAGCTTTCGTGATACTGCTCACCCAGGGTATAAGAAAAACCAAGACAAATGGTGTCATTTGTCTTGTTCTCACCCAGGGTATGAGCAGGTGTCACTGCTCACCCAGGGTATAAGAAAAACCAAGACAAATGGTGTCCTTTTGCGTTCTGTTGCTCAACAGCTTTCTGAGGAGGGTCAAGCTGATGCATTTGAAAACTGTGCCTTAAAATGTAATTAAAGTTGGAAAAGTCTGCCTTAAAATGTAGCGTTTTCTAGGCTATTTTTCTACTGTTTTCTAGCGTAGACGTAGCGTTTCGTTCGAAAAGATATGGACGGATTTGGTGGGAAAATCCCACCAAGAATGAGATTTTTTTGTAAGGGAAATAAAATAAAAAACTGAATTTGACCTTGTGTGTAAAATCTTTCAATTATAGGAACAGTTGGACCATTAACCACTCTGGTTTGATTGCGCGTTCTACGGCTATAATGAAAGGAAGGTTAATTTTGGCTTGCCCATATTTAAAAAAAAAATAAAAAAAACTTAGTAAAATTCTAGGTAATTGACTTCTTCCTATCTCAGAAAGGGTTTAGGTTAGGAAAATAAAACTTTCAGGGATGAATCTAGATAATAAAGTATGTCCCGGGAAGGTATTTTGAAGCGACTACCTCCACTCCTTCTTCCTCTAGAGGTCCCTGACCTTTGATGACCTTCAAAAGTATGTGTGTTATCAAAGTGAAACCTTGCGAAATAGATTTTCTGCTTAATTGAAGTACAACGAAATTGTTTTCAGCTTCATAACTTTGCTCAATTCTATTTTATAAGGTTTTAAAGATATGCAAATACATTTCCTAAATTTTGAAAAAAAAAACCATTGATATGGCTCAAAATTCTACTCAAATAATAGGAATTGCATTTTCAGAACTAAAGGAAGAGAAAAGGCAACTAGTAACTGAAAATTAAGGTACAATGTTGTTTTGTCAAAATTTCAATGGGTACAGACCTGTCATGTAGGCGAATTTTAGGGCCCTCTAGAGGGGGAAGAAGTAGAGGTGGGTACTTTGAAATACCTTCCCGGGACATACTTTAGCCTGTAGACCCATCCCTAGAAGTTTCATTTTCCTATCCTAAACCCTTTCTGAGATAGCAAGAAGTCAATTAACTAGAATTTTCCCAAAATCTTAATTTGACTTTTTGTGTAAAATCTTAGAATTATAGGAACAGTTGGACCATTAACCATTCTGGTTTGATTCCACTTTTTATGGCTATAATGAAAGAAAGGTTAATATGGTTTGGCAGTGCTTCACAGATAATGGACGACACATTTACGGCTAAACGAAAAGCAAGTTAATCTCGAATGGGGCGGGGAGAGGCCATAAGAATGGATTTGAAGGACATTGGAAGTTCTCGGGAGGGGGTAAAGAGTTGAATAAATAGCAGGATAAAAAATAAATCAATAGCATAAATGATTTATTACTTCTTATAAATAAGTATTAATGATAATTAAAATGAAAAATAAATAATAAATATTATTAATTAAATAAATAAATAATAAAGAATATTATTCAATTATTCAATTATAAATAGATAAATAATAAAAAATAGAATGTAAAAAAAAGTTTTATAAATATAAGTTTTGTTAATGCTTAAGGTACCTTAGCATTAAGCTTAGATGGGTAGGGAACGTTCTGCTGATGAAGGATGACAGATCGCCGAAGATTGTCCTTTTCGGCTAAGCGGAAATCAGGTTATCCTGTGGGTGGGAAGATGTCATAATGAAAGATTTAAGGGAAACTGGAACTTTTTGTTAGGGTATAAAGTGGGAGGCATTGAATAGATTAGGAGGAAGTAGGAGCGTGCGTAGATGTGTTGGCCTCAGGTGGCTTGGTGCTACGGTCAGTTATCAGACAACAAGGTATTAGTCTTAAATCTTCGTTTCGTTGTCACGAGAAAAAAAGGATGACTGCTATCTTATACTTCCGTATCAAGTGCTTTTATCCCATTGGTTTATTTTTGTGATGTGTTTTTGAAAGTCAATCACATTGTTACTTATTATTGGAGACAAATAGCCTTGTCATCTTAAAACCTAATTAGTTTAAGTATCATACTAATCTTGGAGTCGGCATGAAATAAATCTGTTTTGAACAAGGAATGTATGTTATTCAAAACATGATTACCTCTTATGTGTCAAATGAGCCCTCTCCCAACATTCAATGACAAGGGGTTCGGTACGAGCACCCGTGGTGAAAAAAGGAGACATATAACTTGTTCACATGCGGAAAAGGGATTTTTCCTTTTTTCTCAAAGTAGGGGATTATAATTCTCCCATGTGGGGTTTTGTCCGTTATTGTGGTTTCAATTTCCAATGGTACAGGTTTTTCTTTTCGATTCGGCATAATTTCTGAAATATTGCGGTAGGGCCGTATTCAGGGGAGGAGAATTCAACCCCCCTCCTCTCCAAAATAACCTCCTTTAAGGGCCTTATAAAGAGGCAATATGTTGAAACAGGCTAAAAACACATGCTTTAGTGTCTCCATAGTACTTAGTATTAATCGATACCTTATTGTTGTGTTTAGGATAAAATGCACTAATGCACTAACTATAAATATGCAGTAACTATAAAGTATAGCAGCTAAATGCCGTCTGAATCTAAAGGATCTTTGTTTGTTTAAGAGCTCCTAAGGGTCTTTGGCTCTAAATGATGTACAAGGGCTTTGGCTCTAAAGGATCTTTTAGCTCTAAACACCTTTTTTTTATTTCAGGAAAAAGAATGGCATCATCAAGAAACGAAGTTGATGTTGATGATATTTTGGCTATGGTTAACGAGGATGAAATTGAGACTGAGTCAGTAGTTTCAGTGAAACGAGAAGCTAGTAAAACATCGTTGCCAGAGAAATCGATCCAAGTGCCATTTCAACCTGGCTCAACTCCTGTTCACCTTAACGACCGTTACATGATTTACAACTATATTGGCTACGTCCGATCACAGGAATTTGAAGACTCGATCATTGACATAGCGTTTCACGATGTGACAGTCCACCATAATATTCATATGTCTAATACTTATGGACACACAATGGCAGACTTGAGTGAACAGTGTTGTATTCTGGGTGCTGAAAAATCTGGGGAAACCCCGGGAAAAGTTGTTGTTCTGCAGTTAAATTCTTGGGATCAGCATCAGGAATGGAGTGTTGATTTTGTTGATGAAGAACCTGTTTGTGTTGGTACTGGAGAAAATTTTGCTGCTGTTGCTATGGATACAAACTTGATTAGACTCTTTACGGTGACTGGTGTCCAAAGAGGTTTACTTACAGCCCCAGGTCGTGTTGTCTGCGCAAGCGCAAGAGGAAACAAATTGTTTATTGTTTTTCATATGGCACTAGGAGTTAAAGACGACTCAGCTTTAGGCTTTTGTATTGCTGAAATACCATTTAATTTCGTACCTCCGTTTTGGTGTGAACCACCTCAACCACTGCCATTGAAGCCAGGGTCCGTTTTACAGTGGATAGGTTTTAGTGATGACAGTAATCCAGTTATAATGGACTCCACAGGAGTTGTGAATATCCTTTATAGAAACTCTTGGATTCCTATTTTTGAAACTCGAAGAAAACTATCAAACAAAAGTGATAATTATTTTATTGTTGGTATCAGTGAAAGGGAACAGAACATAAGAGCTATACTCTGCAAAGGCAGTAGATATCCTGCTGCACATATAACTCCAGTTGTGCAGCTCATCGGTTGGCAAATGCCCTTGTGTGACATGGATACTGACAAAGGGGTGCAAGAAGAGGCTTTATTGCGATGGTCACTTGTGGAGCAACTTGTTCCACAGGACTGCAGAGAAGCAACTGAAGCAGTGAAGAAAATTCGAGAAGGCTTGATGAAATTGTTTGCCCTTTCAACTGCTGCTGATAGAGATACGAGAGCGTACTCTGTGGCGTCCCTGATGAACACGGCACATCAAGTGCAGCTTGCCGCCAAATATGCGTTACGAACGCAGCATAGAAAGCTAGCCGATAAACTCCATCAGCTTGCTAACCAAAAATTAGATGAAGAAGCTCAGGCTGAGTTGGAAACTTTAACAACTGAACAAGACTCTAGTATCGCTGAAGAAGTCACTCCTGTCAGAAGATCAATAGCTGAAAATCCTCTGCTTAAAGCTAAGTCGATAGAGGAAACCCCGTCAACCGTCCCCTCTTTAATGACCCCTTTAAGCTTGGGGAAAAAGAACCCATTTGCTAAAAAACAAGAAAAAACTGTTGAACCCAGCATGAACGTACTAGATACTTTAACTGTGAAGCAAAATAAGCCCAAAGAGTTTGGAACTTTGCCAACAGACATACAAACATCAAAAAAGACACTAAAGCCGAAACAGATGACATTGAAAGATCGTTTTTTGGATAAATCTAAAACAAACGGTATAGAAACAGCAACAATCGAGCAAACGATAAATGTGGAAACTGAGAACAGTGAAAATAAAGTAGTAACCGAAGCGATTCAAAATGGAGAAGGAAATGTTGAGCAACCAAAACTTAGTGGATTTGCACTCTTTTTGCACGAGAATCGGGCTTCTCTATTGGAAGAACTTCCAGACTCCCTTGAAGAAGAAATAACAAAAGTTGCCGTTCAGAGATTCCGTAAATTACCTTCAGAAGAAAAGGCAAAATATTTAAACACCAGTAAGAAACGAAAACCCCTAGAATCAGATGATTGCAGTGATCAAAAACGTACGAAAGGGTTTAGTGGCTTAAAGTCATTTGCTCGAGAAGATGAAGATTGACGAAACAGATCTGGATTGTATAATAGTTGATTGTCATTGGTATTAAAAGTGGTCAATTTTTCTTCTGCCTTGTAGAAACTAAAACAATGTGTCGAGAAGTCAAATTTTCAGACATTATAATTACGAACCGATGACTGTGTGCTGCTCTTGACCCTTAAATGTGCTGACTCTTGACATTTGTGCTGCCCTTGAATTTAGTTTTCTTTTCATTTGTTCTTCTTTGTCCTTCAGTTCTCTATTTTTTTCCTTTTATTTACTAATGTGTATATTTAATGAAGCGAGTAATTACTTCCTCAATAAAAATGCTTAATTCCAAATTATTTGGATTGAATGACTTCTATGTTGTGTAATATTTAAAGAATAAGGCCGATAAATGTGTTACTTGCGTTAAACCAGTAAGGACGCAAGATCTCAGTTCGATGGATAGTGGTTGCATATTCCTTGAATTACCAAAACTAAGTCACCTGGATTGAAATTAAATAAAAGGCAGGAACTTCAAAACCATGAACTTTGCGGTTACTGTCGAACACTTCTAATTAGGTTAAGTACTTTGAAACTTCACAAATTACGATTTTAGGCGCTTGATAGAAGATAGAAAACTTCAGTGACATTTTCGGTCAATTCTCGTCATTTACAGTTATATTAGTTCATGTGATTTTACTGTCTTCATCAAGAATATATTGATAAAACTAAAAACTTGTAAACAACCCCAGTATCAAGGCCCTGTGATTAGGTCTTGGGCTAAAACCTTGGTTAATTTAATAATCAATATTAATTCTGTTTATACTGGTGGTTTTGGGTCACCTGAGACCACATACTGGCAATAACGTCCCCTCCACACTTTGGTGCCTCCAAAGAAACGGACTGAGACTCTTATAGTCTCTCCTTACTCTTATCAGGAATGTTTATTCATTTTCTGGCTACCTTGCGGGCTATTGAGTAGAGCTTTTCTGGTTGAAAACTGAAAATTATTAATGAATAAAGTAAAAACTAATATTTTTTTTGCGATTTTCATGGTTATAAAAAAAGGTATTTGTGTATTATTCAGAACACAGTCAATAAGTGAAGTTAGGTTCTTTCGTGAAACAAACTACGATGCAGGTAAATTTTAATTAAATATTTTATATATCGAGGTGGTTAGATTAGGTAAAGTTAGATATTTGATATAATGCACCCCATCCCCCCTAATATGCAAATATATGGCCCAAGCTTTTGATAAAGCTAATGAAATAAAACAAAATATGATGAAAATATAATACTTTATTAGGAAACTTGTAAAATTACAACTTAGAATTCTAACCTAACCTTTTGTTGTTTTTGTCTTTGAGTTTTGACTTGTGAGTTTTTTGTCTTGAGTTGTTTTGTCCTAACCTAACCTTTGTGGCTATGAAACCGGATTTTCTCATAAAATATACCTTCATTGTAATTTGTTTACGAAAGAACCTAACTTCACTTATTGAGTGTGTTCTGAATAATACGCAAGTACCAAAAGAAAATACTGAGTTTTCGCTGAATCCTCTCATTCCGTCTGAGTTAAAAGTAAAAACTATATTTTTTTGCGGTTTTCATCGTTATAAAAAAAACTTAGCTTTTGCTGAATCCTCTCATTCCGTCTGAGTTAAAAACTTCTTGGTATTTAATGAGAAAAAGAATTGTTTTAAACATCCAGTATTCTGAAACAGAAAACCTGATAATCGTTCATGAAGCTTCATCTTCTTCTTCTACTAGGTGAAAAATGTGCTTTTTTGCCAAAACTATTACGAATTGCTGCTAGTTTTCTGCCTTGAAATGGCTCGGGTTTATTTATTTGTCTTGCAGTACCTCTTCCGATTCCTGGAACTGGACGGTCAATGTTTATATTTTGAGTTCAGCACTCCTTATGTAGTTTCAGTCTGCGAGGCTCTTGATCGGTGGCTAGATTTTGTGGTGTTTGAAGTACTGTAACAGTTTACTTTGAATGATATGCTGTGCAGGCATTAGCATATTACATTCAGACAGGCGATGATCAATTGTTTTACTCCTAATATTGCAATATCTGTATTATAGGGAGGAAAGGATGAGAACATTGACATTTGTGATTTAATAGGAGAAAACCTGCAGGTTTAGCCCAATTAAACCTGCTTGGATCCTGTAGTAAATTTTGGAGTGATATTTATTGGAAAAAGGAGATTAATTTGATTTCTAGCTAGTCTTGGCTAGCTTGGATCCCTGGTCTCACAATTGCATTTAAATTTATTGAAGCTATGAAACATAGAATTCCTATCTATTTAAAGAAAATCGATGGATATAAGTAGGTTTTATTGCATTTAAGCCCTAGGGCCATAGCAGTTCAAAACAAAATAAAGGAGATTAACTTTAAAATACTCGACATTAAATAAGCACAACGTTCAGTCACCAAGAAAAACAAATAACAAAATCATACTTCTCTGCTCAGAAGTCCTGGTTAGTCCTGGCTAACCAGTTATAGTCCCGGCTAGTCTTCTTGACACCATTCTTGAAAACCCTGATACATGGTTGAATCTTTTATTAACTGATCTCCTGAAAGTGTTCGACCTGGTTGACTGCAATATCCTTGTGAATAAACTACGGACGGAAATTCAAGTGAGTCCCTTTCTAGTTAAAACTGTTGCAGCCTTTTTAACAAATCGTTCTCAAGTGCTTAAATATAAAAATGTTTATTTCGATCCCCTTCCTATCTTTTGTAGGGTCTCCCAGAGAACCCTGTTGAGTCCCATTTTATTCTTCACAATGGTCAATAGCCTCAAGAATAACCACACAGAGCAATGGAAGTATGTGGACAACCTGTCTGCACTTGAGATTTGTCGACGAAATATTAAAAACTCGATTAGGACATCACTTACCGCTGTCTTCTTTGTCGAAGATGAAAGTTAACGCTAATAAACCGTCAGTTATGACAGTTAATATTTTTAATTTATCCCTTTCTTTCACAAACCCCATTCCTTTTCAAGCCTATGCCACATGCATTAAACTACTTATGGTGACAATTACTGTTGACTTTAAGTGGGATGCCCATGTTCAAAACATCCTCAAACAAGCTTTCACTTCGATTTCCCTTCTAAACTTTTGATAAAATTCACTTGCCCCTCTAAGGATTTTCTCCAACTGTATTGTTCTTTTATTCAGCCAATAATGGAGTTTCCAAAAACGAGCACATAGAATCATAAATGGTGAAGGGAAGGCCACATATATTACATACATATATATATATATATATATATATATATATATATATATATATATATATATATATATATATATATATATATATATATGGCCTTCATTTCACCATTTATGATTCTATGTGCTCGTTTTTGGAAACTCCATTATTGTTAAGAAAATATTTAATTGTTAAGAATAGTTAAGAAACCCTCGTACGTTTTTGAGAAGACCTGGGCTAAAGGGATTGGTCGTTCTCCAATAAAATTGTTCAGGCCTCCCTTCTTTCAGATTGGAGCAATATAGCCTTGCTTCTATCACGATGGGTAACATCCGGAATTACTAATTAAAATACTAACAAGGGGTTTTGATAGTTTATCAGGGAACGTTTTTATTGGGTCAATTGGGATATCAATGGGACAAATACTAGTTCTTTTTAGTTTCTGTATTTTTTTTTTCTATTATTTGCTTCGCTGAAATTTTCGGGATTTAATCTTTTGAAGTTTCATGGATTAGATGGTTTTCCGAGAGAGGGGGGCACGTTTGCACAATGCTAGGTAGGTGTTTGTTAAGCTCATTGGCTGTCTGTTCACATGGTTTATCCAGAAGAAAATCAAGGTTCTTGCATGAGGGACCCCCTATTTCTTTCACTTTCTTAACCATTGCTGAGGTTTGCTCTGTTTTAAGCAATTAAATGTATTCTTACCATAACGAGAAGCATTACGATGTATTTCTTTCTTTATTTTTTTGCGGAGGGTTAAGGCATCATCTTTTTTCCCATGGAAAAAAAGTTTGTCATTATTTGTCATTAAAATTGTTTGAATAGAACTAGCAGAAGGCGACATCACGACACAATTTCATCCCAACTCTCAGACGTAATCCAAAATAAAAATGCTTTGACTTGTTATTGGCTGGTACAAAAATTCAGAAACTGAGTAGTTTGTTTTAAAAACTATCAGCGGTTTCAATTTTAGCATGAAACAACAGCTACCACTAAAGGGGGAAGGGCAGTTGAACTATTGCAAAAGATTTTAAGGTTGGTGCAAATAACATCCAAACTGGCTCCACCTCTTGTATTAGGGAACAATTTGCTTAAGCTTCTGATCTTTGCACAGATAATTAAGACTTAGTTCGGTTGCATCTCCTGCTATAAAGTACCGGCATTTGGATACTTTGTCGTCACAAAGTCAAGACTTGCTTTTAGCCTATCATGAAAATTACGACGAGAACGAGCATTCTGTCAGGGTGAATAATAAATTAGCAAATGATTAAATTAGTGTAAAGCCGAGGCAGGCATTTGGGCTTATTAGATGTCCAAATGATTTTATCACAATCACCTAGTCGTCGCACATGAATAAGGGTAGGAGATAGACAATCCTTTGCAAAAATCATCACCCCTCCTCCTTTTTTCCTAGGGAGGTTAAGTTGGGTCAATCAGGCGTAGCCTTATAAACTTCTAAAAACCGGTCATTTTAAGAAGATTTGGATTATGTGCCTGGAATTTAGCCATTACAGTTATATCAATATGGTTCAATTTTGCTGTCATTGTAAACCTTGCTGTTATTTTGCTGTTTTGTCCAGCTTTATTGTAAACATTAGTAAGGCCTTTAAAACAGAAGGAAAGATCAAAATCCATACTACTAGATATAAGGAACATAATATCGGATCAAGTAATGGGAGGGGACTTTCAAAAATGATTTACCTCACCCCTGTTACACGGGAGCAAATTAACAAAACGTTGAATTTAGTTCTATGAATTTTCTGGCTGTTGTGGATCCAGATAGGAAGTAGCCTCTCATTGACTTTGATGCATTTTTTACTTGAATTTATAAGAACATAAAATGTCAGTCTAGATTCCTTGTCAGGCTGACAGATAAAAAATTTCGAGTTCTAGCTAACAGTCAAACCGTAAACAGTCTTTACAATTCCATGTAGTAACGGCTACTCAGAAGATATAATCTATGTGGACTTTAAATGAATTTAGTGAACTGCCTTGGACCAGTTTTGACATTTTATCACCATCATCTGAAACTTTTAAATATTTTAAACAAAATCTTAGGCTGAACGGTAAATAGTGTGAATACACTACTTATTCCGAAAGAAAAACTGCTTTCTTATTTTTTTTTTAGAGATAAAATTTAAATTTTAGCTTAATCTCAAGCTCTGACCATAATTTTAATATGAATAAAATTATTAAATATTTTGTTTTTAGTAGAACGCACCAAAATTTTGCGCAGGAATGTAAAAAGACTCCGAAAGTGTATAAATGAAACAAATAAACTAAGAGTCATGCGGAGTGTATTTCTAGGGGCCTATTTTTAGGAAGATGGTAGATAAGCTTTTGTTCACCTTTCATAATCATGAAAGAAAAATATTTAATCAATTAAAAGGTCGGTTTATTCATCCAGCTGCATTCTTATCTCAAGGCAGAGGTTAACTATCACTTTTTGTTAGGTTGAACTAGAGCTTTTGTTAGGAACCCTGGATTGTCATCAAGGGATCCAATTCAATGATGATAGTTAAAATTTATCGACCTCCCATCCTCATGAATACAACTGTTTGTTCAATCAAATAAGTACTTTCCCTTTTAGTTCCACTCTTGAGGTCATTTTCACTAGAATTGAAGTTGGTCATGTTGACCATCAATCCCTGTGAAAACAATATTTTATCCATCAAAAAGTAAATTTTTCTACTAAGATCTTCTCCAGTGGATAAGAAGAGAGTGGAAGCAAAAGTATACGTTTGTTGAACAAACATAGTACGAAAACACAGGTTCAGGTGTAGCCTGGATTGTCATCCAGCTCTCATCCTTATGAAAATCCTTAGAGCTCTGGTCAAAGAGTCATGGACAACGTATCATGGTCAAAGGTCAAAGGTCAATGCTCAACGGTCATGTCATGGTCAACGAAAGAGGGATTTGAGGGGATGGATGCAAAACACAATTTTATTCAACAAATTTAGGGCAAAACACCGGCTCACGTTAATGGGTGACTTCTATAACAGAGAGAGAGAGAGAGAGAGAGAGAGAGAGAGAGAGAGAGAGAGAGAGAGAGAGAGAGAGAGAGAGAGAGAGAGAGAGAGAGAGAGAGAGAGAGAGAGAGAGAGAGAGAGAGAGAGAGAGAGAGAGAGAGAGAGAGAGAGAGAGAGAGAGAGAGAAGGATTTATTCGTTATACAGATATCAAGCGAAAAATGGTAACTACTTCCCCTAAAAATCAAAGCTTGTCCTAGGGGGAGATAGAGAAAACAAAATACATGACATGAAAGAACACTAGGCCACTGACACCACTAATACCACCACACTCAACTATAAATATGAAAAAAACATCATTACTTAGCTATTCCTCTGGGAACTACATATCTTCATGACCCCCACAATAAAAAAATAAATGAATGGATCAAAAATCATAATCTACAAAAAGCAGTTCCTTAATAGTTTTTCGAAATATATCAGGGTCTCCAATACTCCTTATATTACTTATCAAACTATTCCATTTCCGTGTACCTCTATATAAAACAGAAAAACGTGAACGGGAAGAAATGCCTCTAGGTAAACTTAAACCAACACTATATCCAGCTCTTATCTTTGTGAAAATGGGCTACAGCCCTCATCATCGTAAGAATTAGCCTTAGATCTTTAATACGGCATCTGAAGTAATGTTCGCTTTTAATTTCATAGATGGCTCTTCTAAAAAGGAATATATAATTTCCTAAAAATCCCAGACAAGATAAGAGATCTGTATTTTGGAAATTTCCCCCTAACCACTTCCCTTTATCTCATTTACATTTTCTACCCGTTCCACTATGGATAGCAACATTTTCAGCTCTCCCTTCCACCATAGAAAATGGATGTCTCAGAACGGTGCAGCAGCCAGTGCTGGAGGTGGCAATAAGGGGCTAAAGGGTGTTATTGCAGGTAAGATATGTAAATTAAATTATGCTTTGACAAACAACCTAATATATTATAGGGCAATAATAGTGTGATATATCTGAAACACACTTGACTATAATAATAAATGAAAAGCCTAGGCTGTTTCACCATGTAGGCCCAACACTTTCCAAATAGGCTAGCCTTGGCTATAGGCCTATGCTATTATTTTTCTTTTCAAATTTAGACTATAAGCCAATTATTGATGAGGAATAAAGTTAAAGTTAGGTATATTTTATTGATTTGCTTGCTAAAACTTGAATACAGGCTAAGTCTACCCAGAGCTAGCCTAGATCTATTTTTTCCTCTCAGGGGTGGTGGAGCATAGGGTAAAAGATCTCTTTTTGGGAGATCCCCCTTTTCTTTAACAATCTGGAAAAATTGACTGCCCCCATTTTGCTTCAGCATGGCACAATAGGCCTACAAGAATAGACCCAATCACTTCCCACTAGAGCCAGTCCAGTAGGAGTAATTTGTCATAAATTCAAGATATGGTCTCCTGGTAAAATTCTAGTTGAGTGACTTCTTGCTATCTCAGGGATGGGTCTACAGACTAAAGTATGTCCTGGGAAGGTATTTTGTAGTACCTACCTATACCCCTTCTTCCTCTAGAGGGCCCTGACCTTTGATGACCTTCAAAAGTATGTGTGTTATAAAAGTGAAACCTTGCAAAATAGATGTTCTGCTTAATTGAAGTACAACAAAATTGTTTTTAGCTTCATAACTTGGCTCAATCCCAATTTATAAGGTTTTAAAGATATGCAAATACATTTCCTAAATTTGTCCAGCAAAATAAGAAAAACAAATCCTGTAGAATTGCTGGTTAGTGATGATAAGGAGGCATTGACTCAATTGCATCCCACTCTGTTTTTCATTTAGTAGACCAACTTTTGTCAACAGCAATCTTAAAGGCATCAACAGAGGGAGCAACTACAGCAGAATCAGGAATATTGTTCCAATGGCTAATCACTATATTAGAGAAATAGTGGTTATGGACTCTGGTATCTATCCTCTTCTGGGACAACTTCTTACTATGCCCCATTGTCCTGGATGATTCATCCAAATGAAATGGATTTTGACAGGATTCATTATTTGAAAGCTTATAAGTCATTATGACATCCCCCCTTAATTGCTTGTGCAAAAGTGTTGAGAGCTTTAGCCTATTCAATGAAGATTGATAGTCAAGATTTTTGTATCCATCAACAACTTTTGTTGCCTGTCTTTTGACTTTGGGCATATTTTGTTTTTTGCTTATCACCCTTGTTCAGGGGTGTTGCTACACACACCCCAAATTCTAGTAATGGTTACACAAGACCCTTGTACATTTTGGTCATAACTTTGGATGAACTGCTGCATACAGTATGCTTGATTAGACCAAGGGTCAGGGATATTTTGGCAACTGCTGTTTTGTGCATGTTTGTTAAATTTTAGTTCCCCATCAACAACAATTCCCAAATCTCTCCCCTCTGCTGAAGAGTCAATCAAATGTCTTAAATCATCCCCTCTTATCATATGGTACTGCCCCTGTTCTGCCTCATGTTCATTCTCCCAGTGCATTGACTTGCACTTCTGAATGTTAAATTCAAGTCTTCACTCACAGGCCCATAGTGAAATCAAATTCAGGTCTTTTTGTATGGGAGCTCTTGTAACTGCTGATTCTGCAGAGCTAAAAAGCTTTGAATCACCAGCATAATGGCTAATCTTATTTCTTTCAGCTTCTGGAGCATCATTAATAAAAACATTGAACAATGTTGTTCCCTGAGGCACACCACTTTTGACTTCTGAGAAGAATTCTTACCCATTGTCTCCAAATACCTTAACTATCTCCTTTCTTCCTGAAAGGAGCTGCATCACCCATTCTACAACCTCCTCCAGATGGATACCAATATCTATTAGTTTTATCTTCAGCTGGTGATTACCTTAAATCACATTGTCTGGCAAATAAGTTATTATCCTGTATGTGCTAGTTAGTTAAGATGTTAAGCCAACTCTTTGGCTGCATTCCATTCTTGAAGCCATGGCTTAGATGGCCAATCTTTGTCAATAGCTCCCTTGCAGGCCTCCATACTAGGGACTGAGACTGCTTTTTCACTTAGGGAGTTCCAGAGCCCCATGACTCTGTTCAGGAAGAAGTTGTTCTGTAGTCTGGTGTTGGTTGTTTGCAGTACAGCTTTATGGTATGTCCTTTAGTTCTTGTTGATTAGTTAGGTTCAAGCATATTTTACTTTATCAAAAGCTTTGATAAAATATGAAAGGATTGTGTCAACTGGAGTATTGAGATCTAGCAACTTAGTAATATAATCATAAGCATCTATACGATTTGTCTTGACTTAGTGCCCACGTTTGAAGCCTTGTTGGCTGTCTGTGAGCTGTCTGTGTTGGCTTGTCAAATAAATGTATTATAATTTTTATATTCACAATTCCTTCAAGAATCTTACCAACTGTTGAGGAAATGCTAATTGGTTGGTTATTTTTGACATAATTCCTACTTCCACTCTTGTGGACAGGCATAATATTTGCTTTTGGCAATCTTAAGGAACAACTTTGGTACCAAGAGAGTTTTTGAACAATAGTTTTGTTAAGGGACAGGCAAGATCCAAGTGGGCCACCTTTAAGGTCCAGAGATCAACTCCATCAGGGCCAACAGACTTATTTGGATTCAATCTTTTGAGCTGCAATTCTATGTCCACAGATTTGATGGTGATAACTTTCATAGGTTTCTTAATATTGTAATCCAACATTACTGGCAAGGAAGCATTATCTGGATGTGGTTAAACTGCTTTTTCAGAGCTTGGGCAATATCTCTATGATTGGTTATACTATTCCTATTAACTGAGAGTTCTGTTACTCTGTTACCAGGCTTTTCAATTGAGGTATATTTCCAAAACCTCTTTGGATTGGTTTTTGAAGCTGATGCTAAGGAAAACAGCAACAAAGACAACACTGCCTTTCCATAACAAACAAACACAAAGTAGAAACAATAGGGAAAATGCAAGGTTACTGCCAAAAATGCAAGTTTAGCTTTGAAAACTTGCATTTAATCATTCTGTTTGAATGAATTTATCATCTTACTTCATCCTATTTATCAGCCCCAGTTGAACTTTGTTGAAGTAAGGATTCTAGGGCTGTTTTTTTTTAATTTAAAAAAAAACTTTATTAGTCTTAATTCTCACATTCTAATATATATATATAAATATATATATATATATATATATATATATATATATATATATATATATATATATATATATATATATATTTTCTTTCTTGTATTGTGCTGAAGACAGCCCTTGGACATAGGGCTGAAATATCCACTGAATTGATTTCCACTGTCTTGAAAAGATTTTCCCTATTGTTTCTACTTCGTGTTTGTCTGATGCTAAGGAATTCTAATACTTGCCTGTAAGTTCTCTTGTAAGGTGCCAGACTTTATTTTGCATCAGTTTAAGATTTTCATAATTTGCCTGTGCTGGAATGTCCTTGCATCTTCCTTGTTGCATCCTTGGTTTCTATTTCCAAGTGGTTTTTGTATATTTTGCTGTTATCTGCATAAGCACCCTTTCCATATCAAGCCAAGCTTCCTCTATATTTTTATTTTAGTCTTGGTTAGCTAAATATTGCCTGACCTTTTTGTAATTTGTAGACACATGCTTTCTAAAATTGTCTCTTTGTGGGTACAACTTTGGTCAATAAATAATGGCTATATGGTCACTTGGCCCAAGGACTTGAAGTCAGAGACAGAGAATATATTTGGTGGTGAGAGTAGAGGGTTTGGGGTTCCAGAAGCCTTTGGATTCACTAGACAGTGGACATTTGATATAGGAACGCTAGGTAGATTGTAATTGTTAGCTAAGTATTCATGGACAAAATCTGCATCATCTGTTTAGGTAGCAACTCCAAAGATCGCTATATTTAGTCTTCTTTTTTGTCTTCAAAGATTGGAGTCTTTATCGGGCTTTCAAATTTTGAACTGATGGCCTCCCCCTGGTGCAGTTGCTTCAGCTGTAACTAGGTCTTTCAGCACTTGCTTGTATGTGGCAGCACCTGAGGATCTCTCCAGGGATTATACTCTTTCTTCAAGGCTTGTAAATTTAGTGTCAATTTCCGCTTTCAGTTCAGCTTTAAATTAGGAAGAGAGTCCTTAATTGTTTCTTTGACTTTTGAATTCATGTTCTTAATAGGATTGTCAAGGTCACTCAGTGAGTTTTTTATGCTACTGTCCACAATTTTTGCTATTTTAGAAGAGTCTATACTACTCTTTTTGTTGCCCTTGCATGTGGGGCATTTTGACTCACAGCCCATGAGATGGGTCATCTTTGTTCATATGATATATTCAGGCTTTGAAAAATCAAGACAATCTGCACAAAACCACTGCTCACATGCATTGCAATTCATACAATTTGAGCTTACCTTCAGCTTACCATCATATGCTGCTCTAAGTGCAGGATTTCAGTGGATTAGCAGCACTTAAATCCAGAATAATGTTAATTCCCTAAAATCCAGAATGTTTTCTGTAATAGCTTCTCAATCTGTCTCTAATTCTGAAACTTAAGAATTGAAGTAAATGCTTCTTGAGAGTTAAGGCAGGCTCACTACCCTTATGCAACAAAACAAAAAAGAAAAGAGATAAGCAGATTCTTGCAAGGGGTCTGCCAAACTTTCCAATTAATACTTCTAGATAGCTTTCTTCATTACAGAGGATAAACAGGAATGGGGATCAACCATTCTCTGATCCCCAGGATCAGAGGGATCATTCAGGAGATCAACCATTCTCTGTTAACCATTACAGAGGATTAACAGGAATTCCTGTCAACCATTATTTTGCTAAGAATTGAAATTTGCTAAATGTCTGCATAACAGCTCCTTTCCTTTTTTGTTATCAAATGGTGTAAATTGTTTTGAAGCATAAAAAGAAAGGAAAAGAGTGAGTGATTCAGCTAACAATAGCTTTAATTATAAGAATACGCTATTGTTTGCTTGACATTTCTGTTACTAAGTGTAATACCCTGTTAAATAATAAGCCCCTTATTCTGTGCTATTACTTGTACAGAGGCTCTTTCAGAGTTTCCTTAAATTAATGCTCAGCAGAAAATCTTATGAATCAAGAAAATCTTATTGCAAATATAGTTAATGAGGCTGTTTCCTTAAACCATTGTCTCCAAATTTTGTAGATGAAATTAATTTGTCACCATCTTGCATTCAATTTGATAATGTATAAGAAGCCTGCAAATTAACACAAGTATTGGTTTTATCAATTTGCTATTTATTTTCACTACTTTTGAAAGATGTATAATACTATTGATTTACATAGAATTTCCGTCTCTGAAACATGTGTAATGGTATCAAATGGTGTAAGATCCATAAAATATGTATTTACCCAGTACAATTAACAAACAGCTCATGGTAATAGAGCTCTTTTAAATGGAAATCAAAAGTTCTAGTGCCCTCTTTAAATGGCCAGAAAGATTGGAGGGCACCTAGCCCGCCTCCCATGCGAATTTTTTCCTCTTAAGGTGTTTCATCAAAGTTTTAATTTAGTCATTTAATTCAGCATAGTTGAAAGTTCTAATGACAATGCTTTTGAGGATAACATAACCCCCACAGCCTCTACCAAAAGGGCTGTAAGCTATGCAATTTGCCCCTTATTGTTCACATATAGTATTTGTTAATAGGAAATATATGTAGCTTATAGATCAGTGGTAGAACATTCAAATGCAGATTGAGAGGTTGCTGGTTCAAGTCTGACTGTCCCCTAATTTGTTTTTCATAAAAAATGAAGAGCCTTGACATTGAATTAGTGTCTTGCTGTATTTTATTCTGAAATCAAGCAAAGGTGTAAAACTGAAAACACTTCCCTTGTGCCTTATTTGAGAGTAGGTCTGTTCCTTAAGCTTCAGTTTTATAACACAAAGATTCTAAAAGTTTATCAATTGTCAGTGCCCTTTAGAGGGGGAGGGGGTAGAAATAGTTACTTCAAAATATATTTTTAGAAGATTATCGTGGCTCTGGATCCATTTCTGAAAGGTTTTTCAACTTCTTCTTCTATTTCAGCAAACTTAACTCAGTTATTTTTTAAAATAAGCCCATTCTTCTTGAAATTTACCCACTTTTCTCTGTTACATATGAATGTCCTTTTTTGCTACCAAATAGATTTCAATAGACTTACAATTTATAAATTTTTTATTGGGACGTTTTATAGGGGATTGATGCTCAGATGAGACCAATTAAAAATTGCATTTTTTTTCAATGAAAAATTATACCATGAGCAAATTTGTACTATTGTACATTATTGAGCAAAATTGTACCTTGATTTATAGCTACAAAATTAAATTTTAGAAAACTTTAAAATAAACAAATGAATACAAAAAAGTTAGGCTAATTCACAAGTAAATTTACTGACAAAAATCAGTCTGATTTACAGGGCAAAATTCAGATTGAAATTTAGCATTACTGGGCTAAACTCAGTTTGAAATCAAACATAACTAAGCGAAATTCTGAATTACCTGGCAAAAATGAGATTTAAAACAATATACTGTTTGACTCCACATTCTATCCTCTTTCCCAAAGTAATATAAACACTATTTTCATCTCATTTTACACATTCTAAGATGTCTCATCTTATGTGTTCATGACAAAATTTCTGCCTTGTCTCTTCATTTTCTTTTTTTTTAATCTTCTTTTCCACTGACTGAAAATTTCTTGATGTTCATCATTGTTATTTTTTTTTATTCTTTTTTAGATGCTGTCTTATTTTAATTGGCCTACAGTAGATAATGCTAGTGAACTATCTAATGATGTAAAAACATTGGATTTATGATAAGAAATGTCAGATTTAAAAAAAAAAAATGGTGAAATCGGTGAAAAAGTGGTGATGAAAAGAAGTGTTGGATAACTTAGTATATCATTCATTTTATACCAGGTTAATTTAAAAACAACTTTCCGCAAAAGAAGTTTTTCAATGAAAAGTAAAAAGCCACATTATCAAAGGTGAGGAGTAATAAAGTAAAATTATTTTTCAAGCATAAAACTACCATAAATAGCTATTGACAAATAAATGAAACCTAAAACAAACAGAAATTGCAATACATTACCAGGTCAAACTCAAAACAAGCAGAAAATACCACAAAGAGGAGTTGGGCTAAGACCAGAATATAATTTTGACTTATCTGGAAATTATCTTTGTTTTGAGCTGTGTGTTTTTATTTCTCATACCATCAATATAAAAAAAGTCTTAATAAGATTGGATTTATTAAAGTTATAAAATCAAAAACATTTTTAGTAAATGTGTATTTTTTTTAGTAAACTGTAAATAATGTTCTTGTCTTTAGAAGGCACAGGGGGTTTTAGTATTACTCCTCTTTATGGTAGTCTATGCTTGTTCTTGACCTGATCCCTCACTGTAGTTTCTATCCAGTTTGGGTTTCACTTATTTATTGATAGCAATTTATGGTAGTTTTGTGCTTGAAAAATTACATGACTTTATTTCTGATACACCCCTTTTGACAATCTGCACGCACAAAGTGTATTTTGATTTGGTTAGCCAAGTAGTACTCAGTAGCTTGCAAATGTTGTCTTTTGGTTAGTTCAACATGCCCCATGTGTTTCAACTTAATGCTACATGCTGTTCCAAATATATTTCTGATATACCCTTTTGACAGCCTATATGGACATTGTGTGTTTTGATTTAGTTCAACTTCCCCCTCAACATTTCTGAAATTTTCCTATTACTGCCATTAGTCTTAGTAGTAGTTGCTGTACAAGTTGTATTTGTAGTAGCAGTATGTACATATTGCCTTTTGGACAACTCATCATCCCCTTCATCAAGTTCCAAATTAATATCCTAAGTAGTTCCTGAGATATGCCTTTTTGACAGCCTGGATGCACATAATGGGTTTTGGTTTAGTTGAATAATCCCTTCAATATTTTCTGAAAGCTTCATCCTAATGCCCGTAATCTTTTTGGACACCAAGATTCGAACACGCCCCCCTTTTGCTATAACAAATGCTATATGTCAACAGTGAGCAAATTGTATAACTTTCCGAATTTACCCTAAGGACTGTGGGGGGGGGGGGGGGTTGGGTTGTGTCATCCTGTGAGACATAGCTTTTGGACCTCTCATTTATGCTGTACAAAACGACTAACTCAAAATTTTTGTTATATATCTGAGTGGGAACAAGGAGTGTGGGAGGGGCTGCTTTCCCTCTAATTACTTTTGACTTAAAAAGGCCTAGACCTTTAATATTAAGTGAATGAACCCCCTCCGAAGTTTCCATGACAAAGTTCCTCTCCTCTATGCAAATTACTTTGTGCCATGCTTTAAGTGTATTAAATGGAAAAAAACAAGTTCTTTTCGACTGAAAGTAAGGACATTAAAACTAAAAACTAACAGAAATTATTTCGTATATGTCGGGGAATGCTGGCATGTTCCCTCTTCAAAACCTTGTTTTTCACACTAAAGTTTTTGAGTATTTAAGGAAAGCTTCTTGTTTTAATTAAATGGTCCTTGTGTTTCAGGAGTTGTTCTTCAAGAATTGGGACAAAAAGTAAAACTAAAGAGCAAGGTATTGAGCAGGGGGCATGCTCCCTCATATACAGAATGATTTCTGGTTTATTCTAAGTTTTAATGTTGCCCCTTACTTTCAGTTGAATATTTTTTTTTGATTACTGATTGTTCTCAAAATAATGCTGGAAAATTTATCTCCTTCTCCATGAAAAACTATGAAAAACTTGTTTTTCATTTAATTTATAATTTTTTGTGTAATCATGCAGGAAATCCCCCTTCTGTGGAAAATTTTCGGTCCAGGTTGTAGATTAGGTCTCTTAATTGTTAGGTGGTGGGAGAGAAACTTCCAAGGAATTATCATTTATAACACTTGTAGATTTTCGTTTTTTGGGGTCTTATCTCATTTTATAGTCTCACCCGTTGTGAATTTAATCTATTTGTGGTGTTCTCCTGGTCTTACCACGGTTGATGGTTCAGGTGTTTCCAAAGAATCATCATTTTGATTCTCTAAGGTATTTGATTATTCAAGCAAGTCAAATTTCTAGCAACGATTTCTACTAAGCCTCAAACTATTGGTTTTCTTTTTTTATGGTTTTTGATTTATCGTAATTCCTTGTCAAATTACATACAAATATTTTTGCAATTACCTTTTTTTTTGCTGTTTAAGCAATTTAATGTAAACTTTTTCATGCATGAAAATCTTCAATTTTTCCGCATAAATGTGACAACGTATAGAAAAATTACATCACTGACATGAATCTTTTTTCCAAAATTAAGGCTGTTAACGAATTTCCTCAGACTTCTGACCGATCGTTTTTTTTATTCGAGAATATCCTAAGATACCAATTTTACCGAGCCATATATATATATATATATATATATATATATATATATATATATATATATATATATATATATATATATATATATATATATATATATATGTATGTATGTATGTATTTATTAAATTCCTTTTTGAATCACAGTTGGTGATGGCTGCACAAAATGATAGATATAAACGACTTCAAAGTCAATAATATATTCTTTAATCCTTAAGTTTCTTTCAACTGATTCAAATGCATATTCATAATGTATAAAATGAAGACTAAAGGGGTTTAATGCTTCTGATACTTCTCAATTATTAATCTAAAAGTGAAAATATGGGTGATACACCTTCTCCTCCTCCTAAGATTAGACCTGTTTGCACTTATTTTAAAAAAATGCAAAACTTCTTTTTCTCTATTCATTGCTTCGATTTTGGAGATTTATTGCACTGTAGGTGCAATAAAGTAGTTAAAGTAGGAGAAACTTAGCTGGTGAAGGCCCTGTCCTTGTGTGGTATACCATTCACACACTAAGGTGATTAGTGCTATGTACAAGAACAACATTGCTGCGGTTAAAGTAGGAAATGAGGTTAGTAGCTGGTTTCGTGTTGAATTAGGAGTTAAGCAGGGTTGCGTTCTCTGCCTGTTCATTGACCTCTGGATGTGGCAAGCCTATCCCAAGCCAGTATGAAGGAGACCTTAAACATAAATACCCTTCCTAAACTTAAACCTGTATACACTTATTGTAAAAAAGTGAAAAATTTCTTTTTCTCTATTCATTACTTCGATTTTGGAGATTTATTGTTCTGTTCCGTATCTGCAACAGGTTCGGAAAATGATAATCGTCTTTCCTCCAATAATGTTTGACGCTTCTCAAGATCTCTGTTCAGCTATGGGATGTCATTAACAAAATGCTAAATTTTTATTTGTGCTGTTACAAAAGATAAGATTTCCATATTCTGTCCCATTTTCACGAGCAACTAAGTCCCATCCTTAGGGAAGGGTGCATCTGAAAAATTTTCCTGAAAAGGGCTGTGATGCCTCAAAAAGTGTATTTATAGGTTCAGTTGCTCATGAGGAGGGTACTCTTTAGACCAAATCTACTAGGGTAACTCATAGCCACCCCCCAATTAGAGGACCCTTCATTTTATGATTACTATTTTTTTAGGTGGTATAACTGGTGGGATTGAAATTTGTATCACGTTCCCAACTGAATATGTTAAAACTCAGCTGCAGCTTGACGAAAAGGCTGGAAAGAAACAGTACGATGGCATCATTGACTGTGCCAAAAAGACAGTGAAGAGTCATGGAATTTTGGGACTTTACAGAGGCTTATCTGTGTTGCTCTATGGTTCTATCCCTAAATCAGCTGTCAGGTTAGTGTTAAATTTATTTATAGCAATATATAGGTAGGCTGGTGCCGTGCGAACAGACTCGCCAACTCCTTTGTACCATATTTCCTAAGTGCATTTAGCAAGTGAATTGAAAGTTGTGCCATATTTTGTAAGTGTAGCTAACAAGTGACCATTTTGTGATTGTAAAAGTAGCGTTATTTAGCGTTCATTTTTGGGTGCCACAATAGCTATTTGCTTAAACGAATACGATTAAACACTCTTTAAAAATTGTTTTATCAACTCATTTAAAGTTGGACCCAAATGTGAAAGTCCATTGTGAAAAGTCCTGACCATATTCTTTTTAACAGAAATGAACAGATTGAGATGTGGAACAAAGATTGTAGCTAACTTATAAGAATTGGAACTGGCGCTAATATCAACAAGTAAAAATTGCCAACGCCATCTAGCATTTGGCGACACACTTTTTTCAGCGTTATAATAAAATAATTAATTTAATTAACTTAATTGGTTCCTAACGGAAAAATGATTACAGAGCTTGTAAAAGTGGCAAGTGCTGCTGAATGCCAAATATCGTTGATTTTTTTGTCGACATTAGTGCCAGTTTCCATTCATACAAGTTACCCATACTTTTTGATTGAGATCTCATATGTGTGCCCCCTCCTCCCACCTCAGAAATATCATTTTTAAATATCTATAATTCCTTGTTGTCCTATAATTAGCCTACTATTTCGATCTCTACTTAAGTAGGTAGGTAGGTAAACTTTTATTTGAAACCTCAATATCACATACATACCAATTAGTCGCAAAAAGGCCGTTCTAGCCTGTAATAGCGACTAAATTCCTGTTTCTTTAATCGTCATTAATACTAACCCATTAAATACACAAAAAGAAAAGGAAAAATAAAAAAAAGGCCTGAAAAAAACTGGATAGCTCACTCTAATTCAGTACGCTTCTCTTCACCATATTGATCATTCGTCATCCAAAAATGCATTTTTAACCGGCGCTTAAGCGAATCGAAAGCTTGCTCGATTATGAGCAAGCTTTCGATTCTGTTGATAGAACAGCGTTAACAAAGGTCTTATCGTTATATGGTATACCAGAAAAATACATTAAAGTGATTTGCGCTATGTACGAGAATAATACTGCTGCGGTTAAGGTAGGAAATGAGGTTAGCAACTGGTTTTGTATTAAATCAGGAGTTAAGCAGGGTTGTGTTCTATCCCCCTTTATATGGATCATTTTGATGGACTTCGTCTTAAGGAGCACAGGAAAGGCAATTGGAGACCATGGAATCAAATGGGGAGGAAGAACGCTCCTGGACTTAGATTATGCTGATGATTTAAGCATATTAGATGAAAGTGTGAGCAAAATGAATGAATTTTTAGAGGTTTTACGAGTTCAGGGTGCTAAAATAGGCTTGAAAATTAATGTTAAGAAGACTAAGTCACTAAGGCTAGGAATAAGTGAAGATGAACAGGTGACCTTAGGTAACGAAAAGATTGATCAGGTTGGGAGCTTCAGTTACCTTGGTAGTATTATTAGTAAAGATGGTGGGAGCAGTGAAGATGTTAAAAGTAGAATAGCTAAAGCTCAGGGTGTTTTTTCACAGTTAAAAAAAGTTTGGAAGAATAGAAAGATAAGCCTACAAACCAAGATTAGAATATTGGAAGCTACAGTGATGACAGTGGTCAAATATGGCTCTGACTCCGAAAAGCAGATGAAAATTTACTAGATGTTTTCCAGAGAAATTGCCTACGGATTGTTCTGGGTACCCGGCTGACTGACCGTATTTCAAACAGTATGTTGTACGAAAAGTGTGGTTCAATCCCGCTTTCTCGGGCTATAATGAAAGAAAGGTTGAGATGGCTAGGCCACGTTCTACGGATGAAGGATGACAGATTACCGAAGATAGTCCTTTTTGGCCAACCGTCTGGGGCTACACGGAAAGCAGGTCGTCCTTGTCTGGGTTGGGAGGATGTCATAAATAAGGATTTAAAGAAATGGGAACTTCCTGGGAGGGTGTAAAGAGGGAGGCTTTAAATAGATTAGGTTGGAGGAGGAGCGTGCGTAGCTGTGTTGGCCTCAGGCGGCTTGGTGCTGCAGTGAGATATTAGTAGTAGTAGTAGTAGCTTAAGCTGTGGGAGGCTCTCAGACTCCCTTATATATATGCTTTCCAAATTGTCGGGCCTATTTATGAAATGAAAAAATGAAACAGCACTGATTGAAACAAATTTTGATTAAATTGAAACGCTTTTGATTGCAGAATTGATTTGGCAGATAGTAATCTTTTTAAAGCTGTTTTTCCGAATCTCTGAAAAAGCCATTTTTGAGAATTTGAATAAAATCTCAGCTCTGCTGCCAAAGCCAAAAATTTATTTAAGGTACTTTGTGTTATTATTTCTGTTTTATTTTCTTTTGTGATGTTCTTTAAGAAGTTTTAGTCCAAAAAGGCCTCCCAAAACTCCCTTTCATATAGTAATGGAACCATAGCTAAGGCTTTTTATAGTCAAAACAGATACCCCTTCTCTCTCTCTTGCTCTCTCTTTGTTTCTTTCTTTCTTTTGAAAAGAAAGGAGTTATTGGGCATCATCTTCTGTTTTCTTTCTTCTTCGTGTTTGCTTACGATTCATATACACATCCTGAACTTCAGAGTTTCAGAGGATATTTTGAGGATGGGAGCTGGTACTATGGCTTTTTAAAACGATTCTAGCGTTTTTGTTTTCCTTTTTTTATAGAAAGAAATATCAGCAACCCTGGTACAGGCTTTTAGGATACCCTTTTAGGCGTGATTGCAGAAGTGCTGTTATCCTGTGTTTTTTTTTAACACCCCTTGGTTTGATCTACCAAGCTAGTGGGGGGGGGGGGAATCCTGAGATTATATTTTGACTATTTTAGGATATGAAATTCAGGAAGTAGCACGAAAAAATGCCATATAGCTTAGCTTACCTTGTCCAGGTTTAATTTATCAGATGAAAGAAAAATATATTTTTGAAAATTGACCAAAACAAAACTCCTCAAGAATGGAATTTTCTATTGTGAATATTTGATTTTGAATCTTCTCCGTCGAAGAAGTCAAAGCCCAGAAGTGTGGAGAATGGAAAACTTGCCAGATATTCAAAAATACATTGACAGCATAATCAGCCGTGCACAATGAATTTTACGGCAGAAACAGCCGTAAATTTTACGACTGTTACGGCAGAAACAGAATCTAGTTTCTGTTGTGCAGAATAGAACTGACAGCGACTCTTGGGAAAATGTGCCAATAGCGACAGAAAACAAATATTTGTTGGTGTCCATTAGTTAATGATCTATAGAGTAATTGCATTTTATTTGCTTTGTTACTCCTTTGAACTTTAACTTTGTAAAAAAATAAATACATTTTCCGTTATCTTCATTCTTCAGCAACTTGAAGTTTATGCAGAGTACTCGCCTTAAGAGCCGTATATCCAACTGTCAAGAAAGCTAAAAGTAGTTTATTCAATTTTTCTGAGTTCATAAGTATGTGCATTTTCAAGTTTGACCTGATTGATTGACCTGATCAATCTGATTAAAACAAAGCTTGATTAAATTGAGTCGCTTTTTTGGTGTGATTGCAGAAGTGCTGTTATCCTTTTTTTTTGTTTTTTTTTTTAATTTTCTTTTGCTCTATTTTATTGCTGGTTTTGCATTGAACCTCTTAATTTGTATTTATCCCCGGATGTCCAAAATCATCAAATCAAACAGTTCGTGGTAACGAACTGTAAGAAAGGAGTGACGCGGCTCAGTAGTCATCGAAACCTTAAAAATGGAACTTTGATATCAATAGATATAACAAAAGAATCGGGTTATTATACTGATTCGAAATATATTAGATTCAGTAAGTTTAGTGTTTCCCCAAAACCTACGAGCCTGAGATAATTTGCCGGATTTTCAAAAAAGGGGAGAAACACCCCTTAAAAATCAAAGAATCTTAATATAATGCCACCGTGTTTTTAAGCGTATCTGAGGACCCTATTGTAGAAGTTTCAAGCTCGCATCTGCAAAATTGTAGAATTTTGTATTTTTTTTTGCCAGAAGAAAGATAATGCCTGTTTTTGTTGTGTTTTTTTGTTTGTTTTTTCTCCCAGGGGCGATCAAATCGAGCCAATAGTCTTGGAAGGTTGGAAAGTTTCATTTGGGCTGCAATTAAAAGTTCTTGTGCCGTTTTAAAGCGATCAAAAAGATTGGGGGGCTAGTCGCCCTTGCACCCACTGCTTTTCTCAAAGTCTTCCTATGAAAATTTTGAGATAGCCATTCCATTCACCATAGTTGAAAAGTCCAGTAACTATGCCTTTAGGGATAACATAAACCCCCCACATCCCCCAGGAAAAGGTCTGTCATGAAATTTTCCCATTGGTTATGCATAGTATTTGTTATTGGGAAGTATACAAACATTGTTTTGGGGCGGGCGAATTTTTTGCTCTTGGGGAGGGATTTTTTTGGGGGGGGGGGGACTTTCCAGGGGGAATTTTATGCTGTGAGGATTTGTCGGAATTCCTATGCTAAATTCTTATCATTTTCTTACTTTCTCTTTGTCGACTCTATTTTAAATGTGGAGAGGTTAAGAAGAATCATCCAGAGGGAATTTTTACTGCGTTGGAATTGTTTAGAGTGTCTTTCCATAGGGGCGGGGGGAGTTCCCGCGAGAGGAATTCTCCATGGAGGAGTTCTACACGGGATAAATTCACCAGGGGGTATTTACTGCTAGAGAAAATTTCTACCAAGGGGGAGGGGCATTTGCAGGAAAAAAATTTCTATGGAGGGGGTATTTCCGGCGTGATTTTAAAAATAAACAGAAATTAGAGTCTTTTCAAATGATAGTGCGCTAAGATAAAATTCCTCCCGGACTTATTCGCAAGAAATTTTCCTGGGGGAATTCTCAGCTAGAATTGAAGTGTCTGGATGGAATTTTCCTGGCGGGCATGAGGGGATTTTACGTGGGAAGAACTTTCCATGTAGGAATTTTCTATGGGGGAAAGGAATTTTCCACGAAGGGGAACTGGATATCCTAGTATTTTCTAAAACGGTCAAAAATTAAATAAGATAACGTATTTTTGCAACTGAAAGTAAGGAGTTTTAAAACTTAAAACGAAGATAAGTTACTACGTATATGAGGGGTGTCTCCCCTCCTCAATACCTTGCTCTTTCACTAAAGTTTGACTTTTTGTTCCAATGCTTTAAGAACGTCTCCTGAAACACAAGGTCATTTTAATTAGAATAATGGACCTTTTTAAAAGTTATAAAAAAAAAAACTTAGGCGTAAAGAGCGAGGTATTCAGTAGAGGCCAACCCCTCTTATGTACGTAATAATTTCTGTTCGTTTTAAGGTTATATGTTGCTCCTTACTTCTAGTTGAAAGAACTATTTTTTATTTTATAATTTAAAAAATCTGGACTTAAAAATACAAATTTTCATGCATCAGAGCCCCCATCCCCAGGAAAGATCCTTTCTAAAGGATGGAACCTAAAAAGAGACCATCCCCAGAAAAAAATATGTACTATAAACTGCTAAACCCATTCTGAATTACTATGACTTTAAAAATTCGAACTTCTTTCAAATGAAAGGCAAGAGCATAATTAAAGTTTAGGTCATATGTATGAAAAGTCTCCCCTCCTCAACCCTCGAAGTAAAATATTCGCCTTTGATTAACTTATGGAATTCAAAGTATGTTAAAAAATCCAGTTTAAAATGGCAGGCTGCCCCATGATCCTACAGCTTTTCATAATTCCCAATTTGTTTTTTTTATAAAGTTTGCCTTTTTTCAAGTTTTTTGTAACTCATTTGTATCTATATTTTTCAAAATTTGGTATGTTGTTGGTTTGAATTTAAAAAATTTGTTTCTTTTTTTCAAACAATTAAATTTTCGTTGTTTGTTTGTTTCATTTGGTTTGCTTTTCAAAATTAGATGTATGGTGAGTATCCATGTATGAGAATGCAGTTTAAGGACTATTTCACTTTGTATTTTTCACTTTGTATGTTGTTGAAAAATGGAATGCAGTATATTTTAGGCCTGAAATTTTTTCCACGGATTGGGTTTTAGATCAATTATCTGTCAGAACGCTGATAATTTTTGTTCAGGAACTATTGTCCCGATTTCTCTGAGGGTTCTTTGTGCCAACCTTAGCCCCTCGTCCCTGTGTTCACGTTGTTTCGAAAGGCGCTGTTCTACATGGTGTTTATTTTTCAGAAAAATACCAGTTTTTCTACGCGGTGTTCTGACTCTAGAAAAGCCCTAGTTTTTCTTGAGAATGAAAAATCTCATTTGAGGACTATTGGGTCATGGGGTCATGATTATGGGTTATGATATACATAACATGTAGAAAGTAATAGAAAAATGTTCTATATCAGTAAACATTCAAATATTTGCTACATCAAATATTTTTTTGTTGATGTCTCAATGTTTTTATTGATGCCTTTCTAGTTCCATTTACAGCAAATTTTGATTTCCACTGCTTGAGACGGTTAAAAAAAAAAGCTGACTTAATGTAACATCCCGTCAAATATTCGGAAAAAGAAATTGGAGGTGGTGTATGTTCCCTGCTAGATTTGCAAAAAATATTTGTCGTTACATTTTCATCAGCTGATGCTGCTGCTCTTCTGAAGAAAATTTATCATTACTATCTCGAAAGTGGTCACCATCATAACATTGCAGTCCATCCACCTCCTATGTGTGGCAGTTATAGCTCTAAATAGTAGTTTTTAGACCGTAAATTTTTCCGGGATGGGGCCTAGGATTAATTATCTGTAGGCTTCTACACTCTTTTTTTAATCTTTTTCCTTCGTTTTTTTTTTTTTTTTATACTGAAGGAGATCTTAATGGTTTTCTGAATGTACAATGAGTATAAAGCTTGAGGAATTTCCCTTTTTCTAGATAATATCTCCAGGGTTTTTGATCAACCTGCCAATAACAAAAATCGTAGAAGCTGTTCGCACGTTAAAGTCACCATTTGATTTGGATTTTTTGCTACTTCATTGTAAAAAGGAGGTATAATTTAATTTAATTTTTTTTCGGGGAAAGAGAACTGGCCATTTTACGCAAATAAATCTGTATACCTCCATTTTGCTTCTTCAAAATTTATTTCTTAATTTTTAAGGTTTGGCATGTTTGAAGAATTGAAAAAGAGGTTTGTTGATGCTAATGGAAATCTAAGCCCTGGCAGCAGGTTACTCTGTGGCCTTGGTGCCGGTGTTGCAGAAGCTATTTTGGCGGTCACACCAATGGAAACAGTAAAAGTGAAATTTATTAACGACCAGAGAAGTGGAAAACCACAGTATAGAGGACTCTTCCATGGTTTAGGCATGATTGTCAAACAACAAGGTGATTTTTTGCTTTATTTTTTTTTTTTTATAGATCATTCAGCAAATAAGCGTTCCAATGGGGATAGGTGCATTTATTACACAGTGAAAACAGATACAAAAGTCTGGAAATTTCAACCAAACTTACTGCATTCGTTATCAACAGAAACGCTAAATCATTATAATCTAGTGAATCAACTGGAAGTTAATATTTTGTTCTGTATAGATATGTTAGTTTTAATTATAATCATTTAGAATTTCTGCTGATGACGATCTCTGTACGTGCGGTCGAGATGTCCAGATTTTTGTATCTGTTTTCACTGTCTAATAAATGCACCTATCCCCATTTGAACGCTTATTTGTTCGTCACAATTTTAAAAAAATTACCTATTTAAGGTATTACTTCGAAAAAAGATCATTGAGCGTTTCGCCAATCCGAAAGTAAAACAGTATTGAACATCCCAACCCATATAAAGATATAACTTTTAGTCTTTGACCTATATGGATGAAAACCAGTTTATATTGGTTGGTTAACTTACAGAGGATTATTGTTTGGATATTTATTTCATTGCGCAACTATTGAAATTGTGTACAATGCTATATAGTGCTGTGAACAATTTGCTTTTGATAATTGGATAATTAAAATCGTGTACGCAACTATTAAGTTGTGTAACGTGCTGTTAACAATTTGCTTTGAATAATTGGATTTTGGATAATTAAAATTGTGTACGCAACTTCTGAATATATATCTTGTGAGTATTACTACCTGATTTGCTATTGCTTTTACTGACAACTATTGTGGCCCCGCCCACGAATTTTGATGAAATTTGATCATTTCACCGGATGATGCCAGGTGAAAGACTTGTCTTGAATCCCGTGTTGAATTTCATTTCACGGGCTAGAAATGCAGTTTGTTCAGCTGATAATATTGTAAAAATTGCTTGCGATTTTTTCAAAGGAGATAATTTCAATAATTGAAGCAAAGAAGATTTTGTGGGCTGACGCCTCTATTACTAGGGTAACTGAGCGCCCCAAAGTGACTGATAATGTAAGTGATATGGTTCGAGCCTTTGATCTTTGTGATGAGAAAAAGATCAGCCTACCTCAGTATCTGATTTTCGAGCCAGATCAGGTCCCATGTGTGCCAGGGGAGACAACAGCTACGTTAACTCGAAAGGTTAATGAACTCTACATGGAATTTAAAAGCTTCGCTGAGCACCATAAAGCAAGGTCAGTCGTGCAAACTATTCCTGATATGAAACCTCCCCCACCCGCAAAACCGTCCTATTCAGTTATTGTGAAAAATCCACCAAAAAACTTGAATAATCCTGACGCTCGAAAAGATTTCCTGGATAAAGCTTGTGGGGGTGTCAGTTCAAGCATAGTTGTTTTGAGGCCTAGGAGGGATGCATGGCAAGTAGTTCTGTCGGACAAGGGTGCCGCCAATACTTTGGCAGATGCATTAAGCAAAGTAGACCAATCCATTAATGCTAAAGTGAAGAGTCCTGCCTTTTTCGGTATAGTACGCCGAGTGCCTGACGGAACATCTAAAAGTGACCTATGTGATCTCGCTAATAACTGTATAGAAGTTGTTCAGTTAGGAAGTACGAGGTCTTTTCGATTAAAGTTTGAGTCACGTGACCACCTAAACTATGCCACTGAGAATCCCCTTGTTATTGGTTACGAGCGTCTACCTATAACTGAGTACAAGTTTTTGCCTACCCAGTGCTACAAATGCCAGTGCTACGGCCATACTGCAAATAACTGTAAAGCTTCCCCGAGATGCTCTAAATGCGCTGGTGACCACCAGAACTCCAAAGAAAACCCGTGTCAACTTGTCATGAAATGTGCTCTCTGTGGCTCCTCCGACCACCCCTGTTATTCGTATAAATGTCCAGAAGCACAGAAACTACTGCTTAAGAAATGAACAGTCAAACAAACACAAGTACAAGTACTTTACAAGATTTTACGTTTCTTAATAATTTGTCACTGTGCAATAATGTTGTTTTTAATTATTACGATGACCAAAATAATCTGTCCACCAACACCTTAGCTAGCCCCGATAGCCCTTTAAACCAAATTAACTGTAAATATCTCGACACTTTTGATTTTGTGAAAAATGTGAAACCTAAGCTAATGGAAGAGACCAAACTTAATGTAATTTGCTTTAATATCAGAAGCATACGGGATAAGTGGGCTAATTTTAAAGATTTAATTTTAACAAATGGTTACTGCCCTTTCGACGTAATTGGAATAACGGAGACGTGGCTTTCAGAAATTGATGATACTAATGAATTTTCCCTCACTGGCTTTCAAGCTATTCATATTGAAAGAAAATTAACCAAGTCCTCTGGTGGCATTTCTCTTTACATCCGATCAAGTCTAAAATTCACCAGACTATTCGATTGTGAATTCTTGTTCTCGCAACCTATAAATAATAGATGCATTTATTCAATAATCGTCGACATAAGTGTAGACGAGAATTCTTTTATTTTTTCGTTATTTTATAAACCACCCTCATTTCCGACACCTTTCTTTTGTAATCAGTTTGATGATTTTTCTAGTTTTATTAATTTACCACAAAAGAAGGCAATAGTTTTTGGGGACTTCAATTGTAATTTATTAAATGTTAGCAATAACAATGATAGTGATACCTTCTTTGAAACATTTACCTCAAGTGGTCTTCTTCCCACAATCCTTTTTCCTACTAGAGTTGATCCCATGAGGTCTACCGCTACTTTAATTGATAACATTTTTGTATCCACTTCCCTGGGAAACCACCTGTCCTCCAAAATAATATTTTCTGACCTGTCAGATCACTTTCCAATCTATCTTTCCTTACCCTCCCTATCAGCTACTCAGCCCCGTAGAACTAATACCCCTACGTCTAATAGAATATATAATACTGTGAATATGAACCGGTTCACGGATTGTTTGAAATCCTTCGACTGGTCCAAGACTTTGGATTGTCAGGATGTTAATTCAGCCACAAGTAGTTTCACACAGGGATTGAGTGATCTTATTAGTTCAACCTTTCCAGTTCGTAAATCAAACCGAAAAACTACCCATATACGCCCCTGGATGTCAAATAGCCTGATAATCTCTTCATACCGAAAAAATGACCTATATAAGTTAGCTTGCAAAACCAGTAGCGTTATTGACCTGACTAATTATAAAAAATACAAAAACATATATACCAAACTCATCCGGGAAGCAAAGAAAAATTATTATTATTCAAAAATCTCTCACTGCAAAGGGAACTTGCAAAAAATTTGGTCTACAATAAATGAAATCCTTTCAAAAAAAGGAATTCAAGATCTGTTCCTATTAACCTTAGGGACATCAGTGGCAGATTAATTGACCCAATTTTAGTACCGGATGCTTTTAATAATTATTTCACTAATATTCCAAATGCTAACTCCTGTTCCTTCTCACAGTCAGTACACCCTAGCAAGAATCCCAGATCCATATTTTTCTCTCCAACTGATCGCAAAGAGGTGCTTCAAGTTATCGAATCTCTCTCTAATAGTAGTACACCTGACTTCTTTGGCATAAGTAATAAGCTTCTTAGGACCGTATCTTCCTATATTTGTGAACCCATTGTGCACATAGCAAACCTGTCTATGACCAATGGAGTCTTCCCAGAAATATTTAAATCAGCAATTGTTATCCCGATTCATAAAAAAGGCGATCCGTCTGAGATAAGCAATTATCGTCCAATCTCACTTCTCCCAGTTATATCTAAGGTGCTCGAGAGAATTATATTCCGACGTCTTTCTCCCTTTGTATTTGGGAATCAGTCATCAGATTCGTTGATTTCTCCTCATCAATATGGCTTCCGTGCCAAATTTTCAACTGCTCATGCACTAATAGACGCCACACAGTTTATACGTTCCCAACTTGACCTTAAAAATACTGTATTGGGCTTATTTCTGGATTTTTCAAAGGCCTTTGACATGGTTGATCACAGTGTTTTATTAAGTAAACTCAATAACCTAGGGATTCGCGGAGTTCCTTTCTCATGGTTCGGCTCTTATCTCTCTGGTAGAGTACAGAGTGTGAGACTGGGCGGGGTGACTTCACATCCCCTACCTGTCCGGAGGGGCGTCCCACAGGGCTCTGTTCTTGGTCCAATACTTTTTCTCCTTTATATTAATGATTTGATTACGGACCTGGGCCCATCAGTGCACCCAGTACTTTTTGCTGACGATAGCAACTTTTTCATCACCGGTCCTAATTTACCATCCGTCGTCACCTCTACTCAAACCCTTCTGAATAGAGTACAGGAGTGGTGTCTCGTTAACTGCATGACCATTAACAGCAAGAAAAGTCAGGTGGTATTATTTCAAACCCCTTACAAAAAAAATGAAGTTCAGCCAGCACTTGGCCTAAAATATTCTACCAATCTCCTCCCGCAGGTCGAAGTTGCCAAGTTTCTTGGTGTCCACATAGACTCCTGCCTATCATTTGCAACACATGTGTCCTATGTTAGAGCCATAATTTTGCGACAGGTAAGTATAATTAATCGTGTGAATTATTTTCTTCCTCTCGATATCCTTGTCACCCTTTATTATTCTTTTATTTACCCATATATCTCATACTGCGGATCTGTATGGGGCAATACTTATCCTTCAGTTACCAATAAATTAAAATCTGCTCAAAACCGTGCCGTCAAAGCAGTTTTTCGGTTGCCACGACTATATCCCACCAAGGACTTGTACTCCGATTTTGGTATTATCCCTTTTGAACAAATCATCAAAAAGTTAAATCTATCCCTTGCATATTCCGCTTACCATAAAAATCTTCCTCCCCACTTATTAACTTATTTTAATAGTAATAATTCTGAAGGCCACTGTCTCCGTTCATCCAACCGTTCCTTCATTGTCCCCAGGTGTATCTCTAGTTCCGCACAGCGATCTCCAATTTATAAATCTATAATTCAATGGAATGTAATACCCTCCAGTGTCGAGCTATCCACAAGTTTTCGGACGCTATATAATAATGTACTAAAATCTTGATATTATATTTCTCTAAATGTTTGTTCAATTTGCTTTAATTACCCTTGTTTTCTCTTTTTTTTTCTTTTTTTTTCTTCTCTCTCTTTTTCATTTACAATTTTTTGTTGTTTTGGTCCTTAACAAGTTCGCTTCTAGGATCTTTATTATTATTGTTGTTATGTGTTTTCTTTTCTTTTTGAATAAAAATTGAATTGAATTGAAGTTAGAAGTCAGAATTCCAGAATATGACTCTAAAGACTTTCGGCTGAATAATAACAATTCAACGCAGCTCAACTTGACTCTGGTGCAACTGAACCCATACTCAGTTCCTTCTTTATTCAGTTCATTCACATTCGCCTCATCTCGGTTTAGCTAAAGCAATTTGTTTAAATCCGCGCCAATTCGTCCTGATTTCTTTTATTATTGACAACATCCGAGTTAAGTTGTATATAGGAAATTGAATGGGGTTAAGCTACACAAAGTCTGAGCTGAATCAGTATTTATTCCCTAACTTATATCTTTTGCAATTGATAAACATAACATTGGAGACTTAAGAAAACTAACCTACGTAATTAAGTTGCTTAATTACGCAATTAAGCTGCTTACTTAATAGTTACGTAATTAACCTACGTAACTGAGTTGCTTTATGTGCCTTTCATTCTTAAATGAGTCCTTTCCCACTTGGCTAACATAAAAATCCATTAATGACCAGACTATTACTAACAACTACTAATAACTCACCGCAGCACCAAGCCGCCTGAGGCCAACACAGCTTGGCACACATCTCCTCCAACCCAATAAATGACCAGAATCATCCTTTAATATCATCACAATCACCATAAACGAACTATTAAAAAATTAAAAATTTGGAATATAGGAGCCAACTCAAGCTTTGATCAAGCATGAAACGTTTACTAGAAACATTTTTTTTAAAGATATATTTAATAATAAATATTTTTATTATAAAATATCTCATTTATTATATATTAAAGATTTTCAAAATATATGAAATGCTCATTTTGAAATTACATTTTGTGTTTATTATTGACTTTTCCTTACCGCAACTCTTAAAAAAAAACAAAAAAACTCTTTTGCAAACTCTTAACAAAAAGCAACTTTTTCGTGTGCTGACGAATGGTTTGCGTAGCGCTGGTACTGATCTCCTGATTCAATGCCTTTGGCTGGGGTTCCCTTGAACGGGTAAGTTTTAGTCATAACCGAAATACAATATGACACTCATAAACAATTACTGTAATCAATAAAATTATGTTCTAGACCTGTATCTGGAACAAGAGATTCATTTTTATTGACATAGTTGACAGTACAGTATTAAAAAAAAACTTTTCCATTTGCTGACCAATGGTCTGCGTAGCCTAAGTACTGATCTCCTGATTCAATGCCTTTGGCTGGGGGTACAGTGCGAGGCTGGGGGGGGGAAATCATTCGACGCTTCCCGTGTCCCCCCCTCCCCCATATTCCTCCTGGTTTCTATCTTAGAGCTGGGTTGACTCTCGCTGAGCTTACAATGTCAAGCTATTACCCCCGTTCCAAACCAAATAGCCAGTGACACCAGCACTCGAACCCCTGACTTTAGGATTTCAAGTCGGGAGCGCTAACCATTCGGCTAGGACGGCTGTAATAATTGACTAGGGTTCGAACCCTTGAACATAAACCCACGTAACGTAAAATTCTAAGCAGAGTTTATTTGGCACTGCCTACATTTCGTAGAAAATTTACTCTGTAAAAGTAGTTATGTTGCTACGTTAGTAATAAAGTTCTATGGCTTAGTGTGCCACTACCATTGCTATTTCGTAATGTTAATATGAAAATAGTTGGCCTAAGTGCCAATTTAGGTAAATGGGATTAATGAACTTTTGGTCGAAAAGCTGTCAATTCTGTTAAGAAATTTTTTTTTTTATCAGAAATTGACGGTTTTTGTGCTTAATAAATTCGATATTTTTTAGATTTTTCTAATCAGAGCCTTACCACACCATGGTAAGGCTCCAGTGTAATGCTAGACCCTTTTCACACCAGTATTAATGCTTTGTTTACCCTCTTTTGTTAGAAACGCTGAAGTTTAGAATATTGGCATAAATTCAAAAACCTAAAGAATGGGTTGAATGCATGAGTATTAGTAACATTAGTAGTTTATCAACAGTTCGTGGTAACGAACTGTAGTAAGGAGCGACCCGGCTCAATAGTAACCAAAACTCTAAAAAATTGAATTTTGATATCAATAGCTACATCAAAAGAATCGCATTTTAATGCTGATTTTAAATATATAAGTTTCATCAAGTTTACTCTTACCCATCAAAAGTTAAGAGCCTGAGAAAATTTGCCTTATTTAGGAAAATAGGGGGAAACACCCCCTAAAAGTCGTAGGATCTTAGCGAAAATGACACCATCAGATTCAGCGTATCAGAGAACCCTACTGTAGAAGTTTCGAGCTCCTATCTACAAAAATGTGGAATTTTGCATTTTTTGCCAGAAGACAAATCACGGGTGCGTGTTTATTTGTTTGTTTGTTTGTTTTTTTTTTTTTTTTCCCAGGGGTCATCGTATCGACCAAGTGGTCCCTGAATGTCGCAAGAGGGCTCATTCTAACGGAAATGAAAAGTTCTAGTGCCCTTTTTAAGTGACCAAAAAAATTGGAGGGCATCTAGGCCCCCTCCCACGCTCATTTTTTTCCCAAAGTCAACGGATCTAAATTTTGAGATAGCCATTGTGTTCAGCATAGTTGAAAACCATAATAACTATGTCTTTGGGGATGACTTACTCCCCCACAATCCCTGGGGGAGGGGCTGCAAGTTACAAACTTTGACCAGTGTTTACATATAGTAATGGTTATTGGGAAGTGTACAGACGTTTTCAGGGGGATTTTTTTGTTTGGGGGTGGGGCTGAGGAGAGGGGGCTATGATGGAGGATCTTTCCTTGGAGGAATCTGTCACGGGGGAAGAAAAATTCAATGAAAGGGGCGCAGGATTCTCTAGCATTACTATAAGAAAACAATGAAAAATAAACATGAAAACGTTTTTTTCAAATGAAAGGAAGAAGTAGCATCGAAGCTTAAAACGAACAGAGATTATTACGCATATGAGGGGTTCTAAAAATACTTTAGTATAAAGAGCGAGGTATTTAGGAGGAGATAAATACCTTGCTCTTTATGGTAAAGTATTTTTAGTAATTTCAACTATTTATTCTACGGCCTTTCTGATTCAGGGGTCACTCTTAAAGAATTGGGACAAAACTTACGATTTAGTGTAAAGAAGGAGGTATTAACGAGGGTACAAACCCCCTCATATACATAATAAAAATTAAAGAATATAAAAGTTTGTTACGTAAGTTAATTCTTAAGTTACGTATATTTTTTGCTAATAAAAAAAATTCGTTAAAATTAAAATTAATAGTTGCCTTTTTATGTAACCGAAAAATTGCATGGCAACTAGGCCTCCTTCCCCATCCCATATTTCTGAAAATCGTATGATCAAAACTAAGAGAAAGCCATTTAGCCAAAAAAGGAATTAATATGCCAATTTCATTTGAATAGTTTACGTGTGGAGAGTCAAAATCAAACATGCATTAATTCAAAAACGTTCAGAAATTACATTAAAAAAAACTAGTTTTTTTAACTGAAAGTAAGGAGCGACATTAAAACTTAAAACGAACAGAAATTACTCCGTATATGAAATGGACTGTCCCCTCCGCAATCCCTCGCTCTTTACGCTAAAGTTTGACTCTTTGCCACAATTCTGCTTTTTAAAACAATTAAAAGCTTTAGCGTAAAGAGCGAGGGATTGCGGAGGGAACAATCCATTTCATATACGGAGTAATTTCTTTTCGTTTTAAGTTTTGATGTCGCTCCTTACTTTCAGTTAAAAAACTAGTTTTTTTTTATGTAATTATACTTAAAAGTACTATTATACTTAGTTTATTATAGTAGTAGTTTATTATACTTAAAAGTATAAAAAGGGCCAAAATTTGAGTTTGCGAGGACATTGTACAAGGTCAATGTCAAAAACGGATAGAAAGAATATTTGTAGTAAATTACGTTTTCAAAGTATTTGAAGAAAAATAATTCATTGGAGGGGGGGAACTTTATACGAAATGAACTGAATAAAACATTGCATTTCATACCCGTTTTAAAATAACAATCACTTTTTCTATATTTATCTTCCAACGGCGGTCCTATTTGGGAACCACCTGGTTTCCGTTTGACCTTAGATGGTTGGCCAAAATGGATGGGCTTTGGCAAATTGTCATCCTCCATCCACAGCACGTGTCCTGGCCATTTTAACCTTTCCTGGTTAATAGACCTAGAAAGTGGGATAGAACCACATTTTTTGTGCAGCTTACCGTTTGAAATATTTTGAGTGAGCGGGGTACCCAAAAGAATCTTAGATAATTCCTCTGAAAAATACCGAACAAATCCTGTTCTGTTATTCAAATCTCCACGTTTGAGACTCCTGATTGACGATTGTCTTCACTGACGATCTACTTTTTAGAGCAGCCATGCTTCAGAGCATGGCTGCTGTCATGACCACATGGCTGCAGTGACCACTGTCACTGTCATGGCTGCTATTTGACCACTGTCAGCACTGTAGCTTCCTATTCCTTCTTTTTTTTTAACATTGAAAAAAAATTTCTGGGCCTTGGCTATTCTACTTGTAACATCTTCACTGCTTCAACCATATTTACTAATAATATTATGTAAATAAATAAAGCTATAGGCTACACTCTATCGACATCACCAACTCTTCAGCTTCACTTGTTCCCATTCTAAGCGACTTAGCCTTTTAATATTAATTTGCAGACCTATTCTTGCACCCCGGACTCCCAAATCTTCTATAATTTATTTATGTTGCTAACATTTTGACACTTAGTTCATCAGGGAAACCTAAATCTGGGAGTGTTTTACTTTTCCATCCGATATGCTCTCCCGTATCATTTGCTGTGCTAATGCGCAGCAAACTTGCCCTAACCCCTAAGGGGCTAGGACAAAGTCCTTAAAAATGATCCAGTCTTCAAGAGAAAAAGAGAAATGTTTCTGGATATACTCGAAATACTCATAAAATGCAGAATTTTATTTTACGTGTACCTCCTCCCCACCTTTGGTCATTATCTTAGTTGACAGAAGAAAATGTGAATTTTGACTAAAGAAACAGTTAGGTGTTTAAAAGGAGGCTTTCGAATTTGGATTCTTGTGCTCTTTCCAAATATAATAATTGCTGTTAATCGCAAATTCAATATGGACCTTCAAAAATTGAACCTGTAAATTAAATCGACGGTGACAAAGTTGAGAATCAATAAATGCATGGGAAATATTTAGCCGAATATAAGTTACCTAGGACTGATATTGGTAACGCTGTAGATTTGCGGCTCTTCAGAAGGAATAACTAAAGGAGTAGCATCTTTAAATTAGGCTATCTTTTTTTGTCTTTAATTTCACTTATGTGGCCATCAACTCCCCTCTAAATAGTATAGAAGAAATTATACTATCAAAGAATAATTTAGAAATGAAGATATTAGCCTATAAATGGGGCTATTAAGAAAAAAACGTATTAGCAAAATAGTGCATACTTTATTATATGCAGAAAATTTCAGTTTACGCATTTGATGACGCTTCCACTATACTATACCCCAACCAGATCCGTTCCTGGAGGGGAGGGTAGCTGGTCAGGATTCACGACAGCAAAGAGAGAAACCTATAAATGAATCCTCAGTGCCTCAGCAAGTATTTATATAGGATTAACCTGTAAATTAAATCGACGGTGACAAAGTTGAGAATCAATAAATGCATGGGAAATATTTAGCCGAATATAAGTTACCTAGGACTGATATTGGTAACGCTGTAGATTTGCTGTAAAATTGGTAGTGTTATACAGAATGAAGTGTCTAGAGGTGGTTGTGCCGTCAACATTAACGTAAATCCTTCAAGCATGCAGAATGGGTTTGAATTTGTACCATGTAATGTAGAAGAAGTTGAAAAAATTGTTTGTAGCCTTAAATCAAATTCTTCTGGTGTAGATGGATTGAACCTAAAGGCTTTTAATTATGTGTCGGTGTATCTTTTACCGGTACTGGTTCATTTAATTAATCTCTCAATGGTTAAAGGGCATTTCCCGTCGGAACTGAAACGATCTAAAATCATACCTTTACATAAAGGTGGGGACCCCTCAGAACCCTGTAATTGGCGACCAATTTCCATTTTACCTTTATTTAGTAAAATTTATGAAAAAGTTATTTATAAACGATTGTATGATTTTTTGGATTCGAAGAAAATTTTGTATAATGGACAGTTTGGTTTCAGAAGTAAACATTCCACTAGTCATGCAGTACACCATCTTTTAAGTTTTGTTGATAATGCATTTGAAAATAATATGATTCCTTTAACTGTTTTTGTAGATTTCCGTAAGGCTTTTGACACTGTTGATTTTAATACTCTTCTTAGTAGACTAAGTGGGCTTGGGTTAGGTAGTACTTGTGTAAAGTGGTTTTCATCGTATTTGCATGGCCGGACTATCAAAGTTGCTTTATCAGATATATCAAGCAGAGAGTTTGGTGTTAAGTGTGGAGTGCCTCAAGGTTCCGTGCTGGGACCTCTACTTTATCTTATTTATGTTAATTCGTTGGCTTCACATGTTGGAGTTGAAGCGCTGGCCTCTTTCGCGGACAACAACACAATAACAGTAATTGGTACTTGTTTGGGGCAGTGAACATAACGCTAATTTAGCGCTTGAACGTTTGCGCAGTTTTACAGTAGGTAGTTCCCTAGCAGTTAATGCATCTAAAACAAATTACATTATATTTAGTAGAACAGGTAGGTTACTTAATGATAATAATAACATTTTTTTTGGACATTTACCCATTAAACAAGTTTTTGAAATTAGGTATTTGGGGTTTTATTTAGATAATAATATTAGTTGGAAAAAGCATTGTAGTGTTATTGGTGCTAAAATGGCTAGGGGTCTAGGAATTTTGAGACGTGTAAAAAAAACTTTTCCGTTCAAGATTTTAAAAATCATTTATTTTTCCCTTGTTCATCCTTATATAGATTATGGTTGTGTTCATTGGGCTAGCAATTTCTTCTCTAATTATAAAAGGATCCAGATTTTGCAAAATAAAAGCATTCGATTGATTGCGGACATAAAAGAGCAGGTTGAATCCAAAACTACTGCTAGCTTTTCCCGGTGTAATGTTTTAAATGTTGGTCAGATTCGTGACTACCAGGCATCAATTTTTGTGTTCCAGAGCATGAAACATATATGCCCTGAGTATTTTCATGATTATTTTTCCATGAATCAGGAGTACCATAATTATGATACAAGAAATTCACAACTTTTAAGCCATGAACAAAGAAAAACAGTTCGATCATCATATGTGGTTCGTAATCTGGGGCCTTCTGTTTGGAATAGTTTGCCGGCTGGCATCAGGGAGTCTGTCACTTTATATGGGTTTAAAAATAAATTGAAAATGTTTTATTTAAGTAATAGGTTTTGAAGGGCAGAAGGTTTTTGATGTCTTTTTTTGCAGTTTATTGATGTGGGGTGGGGACTGAATACCGGTAAATGATATTTAATATGATTATTTTGTTGTATTTTGTTCATGTGTATGTGTTGTTATTTTTTATATATAAGATAGGCTAGGTGGTTAATCATGAGATGTTATGTTTAGATATTTATTTATAAGATGTAAATCATAATATGAAATTGCAGCACAAGTCCTTAGGACTTTCTTTTTGCTGCAATAATTTATTAGTGTTGTCATTTTTTTTATTTATGTTTGTATTGTGGATAAAATAAAACTTACCTACCTACCTACCTTAAGACGAATTAATATAACCTATGTTTTAAGCAAAAATCATCAGTGTTATATGGGATTTAAGTACACTACGTACTACAAGAAAACAAAATGAATGAATTAACGTTTTCCCATTCTTCCAATTTAATAATAAAAAATAAGATTTTTTAGGCCTGAGCTGTATCCATAGAGTAAGATATCTAGCTGGTAAATTTTAGGGTGTGCTTCCCCCTATTTTCTAAAATAACGCAAATGTTCTCAGGTTCGTAACTTTTAACAAAACAAAACAATTTAGCTCACTTATCCAGGGCTTTTTTACGAAAAAGCCCTGGATTAGTGAGAATGGAGGGCCATCCTGCTTAACTTGTAATTCACAATACCAGCTGCTAACCTCACCTCCTATCTTAGCCGCAGCAACGTTGTTTGCGTACATAACGCTAATCACTCTAGTGTGCTTATCACGTATACCATACGAGGATAGGAATTTCACCAAACTCTTCTATTGGCTGAATGAAATTTTGTTCATAATTTTTAAAACTGAGGAATAAAGGGGTCTGATGATTCGGGCAGTTCTCAAATAGACTGAAAATCTGGTCAACACGTCCTCTCCCCCTCCTAAAACCATCCTTTTGTTCTTTTAAAATTAATGTACAGAGTTTTAGGTCTAAAAAGTATTATCAAATACAGTAATTTGCTTCCTATAGAAACCAAACTAATGCCTCTGTAATCACCTCACTCAATCTTAAAACCTTTTTTGTAGAAGGTTTTAGCAGTAATACTTTATTATCAAGCAAACTCTCAAAACATAAAAACTGCCGAACTTGTTGCCTTGAGTCAGCTAGCCTACATTGTATAAAACAACAAACAACAACATAGATACATAAGTGAAATATTAAAACATTGCCTAAAGTGATGAACCAAACTGGCCTGTCAAATAAGATGAGTACGATGAACAATATGATTAAAAATGAGTTCTAAGGTACACAAACATAAGTACATAAGTAAAATGTGAATAAAATGAGTAAAAGTAAGTAATATAAGTAAAATGAATAATAATGAGGGTATAAGCAAAAACATAAGTACATTATAAAAACATACAGCAATGAATCCAACTGGCTTGTCAAAAAAAAAAAAAAAAAGCTAACACTTTAACAATACAAATGACACATTAACGTGATGCATTACATATTTCATTTATTTATGATTTTAACAAACGATGGCACAAATTTCTTTCTTTAACAATCAAAATTTAACATTAATAGAATTTAAAACCGGGATTTTTTTGTGCTTTTGGTCGGGGTAAACGGGGCTTTGGAGGGTAATAAGGGGCTAGGATTTTAATTAGATTTTTACAAAAATCCCTAGGTTCATCCCCTTTTTCAAAAATCATATTCATAATCTTCAGTAACTTAGTTCTAACTTCATAACTACCATATTAAGAAACTTGGACCCTATAAAGTGGTTCAATTAAAGTTGGTCTTTAATCGCTCGATACTTCCTCTTTTGATGTTGATAATCTTCTTTGATTTCTCTGTAACTTCACAGCCACCTAGGTTACAGCTGCTAAATTAATTTCTATAAAGATAAAGAAGATAAAGGTATAAAGATAATTATATAAAGATAAAAAAAAATTGTATAAAGAACACTAATTAAAACATCATTTACCCCTGTCCGACCCTGTACTTTCTGATCGTAGATGTATCAATTGTTTTCATTTCCCTATGGGGAGGGGCTATGGGAAAGCATGGAATCAAAGGGGAGCGTAAGACTCTCGTAGACTTACATTATGCAGACGATTTAAGTGGCAGTAAAATTTTAGCAAAATGAATGGACTATTGGACGTTTAGAGATTTCAGGCTGCACGAATAGGTTTCAAAATTTATATAAAAAAGACTAAGTCGTTAAGGGTGGGAATAAGTGAAGAGGTGAGGCTGGGTAAGGAGAGGTGATCAAGAGGGTTGCTTCTCTCACCCGTGTAGTATTATTAGTACAGATGGTAAAGACAGTAAACAGAAAGCAGGCTGAACTGAAAGCAGGTCGTCCGCGGTTGCGGTGGGATGATGTGAAGAAAGTTTTAAGAGAAATGGAAACTTCCTGGGAGGATGTAAAAAGGGAGACTGAATAGATTAGGATGGAGGAAGAGCGTGCGTAGCTGTGTTGGTCTCAGGTAGTTTGGCGATACGGTGAGTTGTTAGTAGCAGTAGTTATTGTAAAGGCAGTAAATATAAAAACAATATAGGAAGATAAGTCTGCGAACTATTTTAGAATATTGGAAGCCACGATAATGATAGTGGCCAAGCATGGTTTTGAAATGAGGAAGCTTCGGAAGACTGAGTAACAATTGATCGGTGTTTTCCAAAGGAATTTCCTAAAAATAGTTCCTGTTTGTACCTGTTTGACTGACCGTATTTCCAATATTAAGCTGTACAATTTTTTTTATTCTATCCCACTTTCTAGGGCTACGATGAGAGAAAGGTTGAGAATTTTAGGACACATTTTGCGGACATTGTCATATTGCCAAATATGGTTCTTTTTAGCCATCCGTCTAGAGCTAAATGGAAAGCAAGTCATCAGCGGTTGGGGTGGAAAGATGTTGTAAAGAAATATTTAAAGAAAATGGGAATTTCCTGGGAGGGTGTAAAAAGGGAGGCCTTGAATAGAATGGGATGGAAGAGGAGCGTGCTGCCCTCAGGCGGCTTGGTGCTGCTGTGAGTTGTTTGTGGTAGGAGTAGTAGCTTCTAGGGCTACAGTGAAAAAAGGTTGAGTTTTCTGGGGCACCATTTACGGGTGAAAGATGTCAGATTGTCAATGATGGCTTTTTTTGACCAACCCTCTAGGGCTAAACGGTGAACCGTTTGCGGCGAAATGAAAATCAGGTCATCCCAGGACTCATGAAATAGATTGGGAAGAGTTTACAAACAAGGGTTTAAAAAGAAATTGTAACTTTTTGGGAGGTATAAAGAGGAAAGGTTTGAATAAATCAGTGCCTGCGACGAAGAGCGTGTGCAATTGTGTCGGTATCAGGCGGTTTAGTGCTATAATGATTTATTATTAGCAGTAGTACAAGTATTTAGTGTTACATGCTATAAATCTCTGTAGTTGAATTATTTATCTTGAGTATTAGAAGGACGAGTGTAGAGTATGACACTATTTTATGTAGCTATTGACTGTTTTATTTTTATGGCACTTGGTATTTACCATGTGACATATAGCAATCGCAAATTCTGTCGGTATGTCTGTCGGTCCCGGTTTTGCTACTTTAGGCACTTCCAGGTAAGCTAGGACGATGAAATTTGGCAGGCTTATCGGGGACTGGACCAGATTAAATTAGAAATAGTCGTTTTCCCGATTTGACCATCTGGGGGGGAGTGGGGGCCAGTTAATTCGGAAAAATAGAAAAAATGAAGTATTTTAACTTACGAACGGTTCATCAAATTTTAATGAAATTTGATGTTTGGAAGGATATCGTGTCTCAGAGCTCTTGTTTTAAATCCCGACCGGATCTGGTGACATTGGGAGGGGGAAACCTAAAATCTTGGAAAACACTTAGAGTGGAGGGATCTGGATGAAACTTGGTGGGAAAAATAAGCAAAAGTCCTAGATACATGACTGACATAACCGGAACAGATCCGCTCTCTTTGGACTAGTTGGGGGTGGCGTTAATTCTGAAAAGTTGAAAAAATGAGGTATTTTTAACTTACGAACGGGTGATTTGATCTCAATGAAATTTGATATTTAGAAGGACATCTTGTCTCAAAGCTCTTATTTTAAATCCCGACCGGATCTGGTGACATTGGGGGGAGCTTGGGGGGGATATAAAATCATAGAAAACGCTTAGAGTGGAGGGATTGGGATGAAACTTGATGGGAAAAATAAGCAGAAGTCTTAGATACGTGATTGACATAATTGGAACGGATCCGCTCTATTTGGGGAATTTGGGGGGGGGGGGTTAATTCTGAAAAATTAGAAAAAATGACGTATTTTTAACTTACGAAGGAGTGATCGGATCTTCATGAGACTCCATATTTAGAAGGATCTTGTAACTCAGATCTCTTATTTTAAATCTTAACCGGATCCAGCGTCATTGGGGGGGGGGGGCGGAAATCTTAGAAAATACTTAAAGCGGAGAGATCAGGATGAAACTGGATGGGAAGAATAAAAACAAGTCTAAGATACGTGACTGACATAGCCGGACTGGATCCGTTCTCTTTGGTGGAGTTGGGGGGGGGGGGGTAATTCGGAAAAATGAGGTATTTGTAACTTACGAACGGGAAATCTGATCTTAATGAAATTTGATATTTAGAAGGATCTTGTGCTTTAAAGCTCTTACTTTAAATTCCGACCAGATCCTGTGACATTGTGGGGAGTTGGAGACGGAAACCGGAATTCTTGGAAAACGTGAAAATTGGGGTATTTTTATCTTACGAATAGGTGATCGGATCTTAATAAAAAAAAACCTTGATGTGTAGACGGATCTTATGTCTCAGATGGTCCATTTTCGACTCGAATTGGATCCGGGGACACAGGGGGTTGGAGGAGGGAACAGAAATCTTGGAAAACACTTATAGTGGAGAGATCGGGATGAAACTTCATGGGAAGAATAAGCACAAGTTCTAGATACGCGATTGACATAATTGGAACGGATCCGTTCTCTTTGGAGGAGCTTTGGGATGTTAATTTGGTAAAATTAGAAAAATTGAGGTATTTTTAACTTAAGAACAGGTGACCGGATCTTAATGAAATTTGATATTTAGAAGGAATTCATGTCTTAGATTTTAAATCTCAACCCGATCTGTTGACATTGGGGGGAGTTGGAAGGGGAAATCGGAAATCTTCGAAAACGCTTAGAGTGGAGGAATCGGGATGAAGCTTGGTGGATAGAATAAGAAAATGTCGTAGATATGTGCTTGACGTAACCGTACTGGATTCGCTCTCTTTGGGGGAGTTGGGGGGAGGGGTTCATTGCTTTGGCGAGTTTGGTTTTTCCGGACGTGCTAGGACGATGAAAATTGGTAGGTGTGTCAGGGAGCTGCACAAATTGACTTGATGAAGTCGTTTTCCCAGATTCGACCACCTGGGGGGCTAAAGGGAGAGGAAAAATTAGAAAAAATGAGGTATTTATAACTTACGAGTGGGTGATCGGATCTTAATGAATTTTGATATTTAGAAGGACCTCGTGACTCAGAGCTCTTATTTGAAATCCCAACCGGCATTAAACCTCTGATTTTGCTTTTAAATCAATCTATTGATTCTTAGAATTTTGTTAGAGCTTATACCATATGAGCTCTTGGCTCTTAGCTCTTCTGGCCTCGTTACAAGTGCCATATGAGCTCTTAGCTCTTTTTGATTCGTGTATTTATTTATTTCAATCTTTATATTTATTTACTGCAGGTCATTTGAGCTTGTGGTCTGTCGTTTGAAACAAAATAATAAAATGGTTCAAACACCATAAATAGTAGATACAAGAATAATGCCTTGCAACATATTAAGCTCAACCCAAATAAAGGGGACTAAGCTCAATCCAACTATCTTTGCAAATTGATCCCCTCCCCCTCACCGCGATATATCCATGTGTGCGGGCGTGAGTGTTGCTCTGCAATATTTGGGCTTCTGTCATTAGTCTCTTAGCGGAATAGAAACAATGTCAGTAGTGCCAAGTTTGAGAGTCCACTCCGACATTTATTAGCAATAAATAAATATATAATAAATAGAAAATAAACATTTCCGACGATATTTTCCGATGATTCCTATCACATGGAAAGTATTGTGTTTGCCAGTTGGATGAGATGTAAGACTAATATGAATTAACGTGTAGAACAAGGAACAAGTTCGAATGAACATAAGTTTATAGTCTAGGTTCATTTCATTCAAATTATGCTTGCTGCAGGTGACCGATCTGCCGTGCTCAGCAAAAAAAGACTTCTCTCAACATACTTCCTAGGCATTGACTGCTGTAATATTTACTGAAAGGGTAATAAAGGCTCCTTCCATGTTGATGACGTAGCCAGGACGTGTTTTTAGTGGGGGAGGAGGGGGTTAAACCTTCACAAGTGAACGTAAGTTGTACCAAAATATGTTTTTTGAAAACAAAAAACAATGGCTTTATAGACATTCCGAATCAGTGGACCTCTTCTTCTTTCTTTTGAATAGAATGAATTGGAACCCTCCCAAAATGGAATAATAGCTACTCTGACTGGGATTTGGTTAACCGGGGTCAGACACTACTAATGAAACATTTTTAATTGGCTTCACTTTATCTTTGGATATAACAGTTGATTTCATTGCACTTTTAGCTTAAAAGCATATATTTAATTTTTAATTTGGAATAAAATATGTTGTTCTTACTTCTAAAATAAAGGGACTTTAAAGTATCAAGGACAGCGAAACCGAAATTTGGTTAAAATCATTAAAGATGTCACAATTGTTGAAAGTGTGAGCGTAACCTCACACAACCATAGCCTATGTATCTTAACAAATTAGGAAAAATTGGGAACTTTATTTTTAATGAATAAGACCTCCAGAAGCAGTTTTTGCTCCATAAGCTGGTACCAAATTAAAAAAGGGACTTGGATGATTAGCTGTTTGACATCAGCTTAAACAGTGAGACACCGAACAGAATCGGAAGGGTCCTATGGGGCCATAGATTTAGAAGAAGAAGAATAAATCAGCAAAAACGTGCTTAAAACATGTGATATCAAACAGCTTAAGAAGGTGTAGTTTTCTCGGGAATCAACAAATTGCTAATGTAAAGCGTTGTCAGAGTTAACTGATTAGTTCTGTTTATTTATTTTCACGGTTCAACGTGGCAACAGTGACGGAAATGTGGCACTTTCCCAATAACTCCAAAATTTTAAAACAACTCAAAAAAATATTAGAAAATCACGGTTTTTAGGTATGAATAGATCTGGAATGGCCCAGGTGACAAAAATGTTTATATTTTGACGGCCTTGGTGCTATAAATGTCCTGCCTCCAGAATTTGCGTTATCTTCTATTCTATGAATTCCATGTAAATATTGCGTTTTATTTTACAAGCTTGCCCCCTCCCTTCCGCCACGAAGTAAGTTTCTGTGCATTGGTTTGATTTGTGTTATGCAAGTGCAAGGCTTGTGTTATTAATCTCTCGGGGAAATAGCGACAATGACAACTGTGACAAGCTTGACGGTCCTCTTGAGTTCATTAGCAATAAATAGCATGATGAAGCATTTCTGATGAAATTTTTCCAAGAGTCGCCATCAGCTTCATCATGCTGAAATAAACTAAAAAAAAAGTTTTTTAAGATCAAAGTAAACATTGACGATAAAACTTGAAATCGACATACATTATATATTCATATAAAGTAGAATCAATGTATATTTGAACCCTCAAGCAAGGCCGTATCCAAGGGGTGTGGCTACTGGGTCTGAACCCCTTCTCCCCGCAATTCTTGTCTCTCAAAACGCATATAGACGAAGATAAAATTAAACAAGTATTTGATATTTTTTGTGCAAATCAACCCCCCAAAATTACCCTCCTACCCATATCCTGGACATGCCCTTGTCCTCAAGGGAAAGTTTCTTACTGAAAGTATGTCTTCTCTCCTGTAAGTTCGTGAGATAGACGCGTTACTGAGATATTCCCATTACACCAGGATTACACCAGGATACCCAGGATACACCAGGATACCATTACACCAGGATACCCAATACACCAGGATTGTCAATTAGAGGGGTAACTGCCTCCTCACCGCAATTGCCCCCTCATCTATATTTTGATAAATATGTTTTTTGCAATTTTGTTTAAAGGAAATTGAAAAGAAAAAATTTCCCCCTACATTTTGATTTTTTGTCTTAATTAAAAATTTTTTTAAAAAGAATGATGTACCCCTACCTTCCCGTGAATTAGCACCCCTATTCAAGGCCACGGACTTAGCTCGAGACTCGGCTAAATGTCGTTCGCTAATAAAATTAGAAGTAAAGTCTGGAAGATTTTATTCACAATAATCGTCATACTTGGGGAAAGTGATTAATTGTGTCATAATTCACATTAGTGGGGGAGGGGGAGGTGAATGTTCAAGGCTCTTTCAAGGGGAGGCAGCCAAAAATGTAATATAGTAAATCTAACAGGCCTTTTTTCGGGGGGGGGGGTTTGGTTCAAAGGTGGATAGGCTACTAGCTGAAAGCTACCGAAAGTTTTGGATCCATATAAGCAACCCAGCCTAAGACTATAGCAGTCATTTTTAGGGAGGGGGTAAGCACATTTTTGAAACACTTCTTATCCTAATCTGTGTGAGTTTTCCCAATTTACCTCCTTTGAAGTAAATGAGCGTCTGTGAATTTGATCAGTGAATAAGGATCTGCTAGACAAATCATTCTCCTTTTCTATAGGAAGTTATCAAAAGCTTAGAATTTTATTAGCAACCTAGCCGAAGACTGTCACACTCGTTTTTCTTTTTAATGAGAATAAGTCTAAGGTGAAAACTGAGCTTAATTAATTTCTAATTAAACCCTATATCTAATTGATTATTTCCAATTAATTATTTCTAATTTGGCTACGGTCCAAAAAAGGTTGAGTTAACCAATGAAGGAGTTTGAAAAAAAGTTTTTGGTAAGCATTGGATCTCTTTAGTTAAAGAGGCGTCAAAATGCAGTTTTTTATGGTAGCAAGTACAGGGTTGACGTCCCTAGTGATTTATCACTATTTCTAATGATATTTATATTGCCTAAACAGAAAAAAATCTCTAAATCAGTGATAAATCACTAGGTTATTGAAGAAAATCGCTAAACAAACAAAAAAAATCAATAAAATTTAGCGATTTTTTCCCCACTGGTTGGCAACACTGAGCAGGTGCCAAATTAAAAAAGAGAAACGGCTGAAAAATAAACAAAATAAGCTAAAAACCCATTGCACCAAACAGCTTAAGAGAGTGTAGCTTTCCTTTGCAGATGTAGTTGTCTTTGGGAAGCAACGGATTGTTAATATTTTAATTTTAACGGGATGAAAGGAATGCCAAATTAAATAAATAGTTTCGCTTTTTATTCTTACGGTCCAACGTGGCAACGTTGACGAAAATATGATGCCGGCCTAAAAACTTGATAATTTTACAAAAACGAGAGATAAACCTTAGGAAACTGGAGTTTTCAGGTGTGAATTGATCTAAAATGGATTCAATGGACCAAAAAAATTTCTAATTTTTGACTTTCTTCTATTTTTTTACAAAAGCCTTATATTGGCTGCTGCTGTACTTCTATTGTATGTACATTGATCTTATCCAGATCCTAATCATCAACATTTGTTACTAACTGTGGCTTTTTCAATTACTTCCTGGAGAACCAATTACTACCTACATTTCCTCATGACTATTAATGAGAACCAATAAGTATTTGGCGTTTATTCAAGTCAATAATTTGTTCCTGGAGAAATTGTCTAAGGATAGTACTGAGTATTCGTTTAATTAGATTAGATTCAAACATTTTTATTTAAAGTAAAACATATATACATTTTGGAAAAAAGTGTACATGCCTATCGGTAAAGAGAATATTTAGTTTACTAGAGTCGAAACTAGCGCCAGTGTCGACAAATATTATCCTCAACGCCATCTAACTTTTGGGTACACTTGTTTTTTAAGTTTCACAATAAGAATAATTCATCTAACTTGTGTAGTTGGTAAAATTAGTGTAGTGGTAAGTGTTTAATCTCAGTTCCTTACAGAACAGCGGCCTAATTTCTTCAAAATCCGGGGGGGGGGGTGGGGCAAGTTGGAGCCAATTTTTCCAAATCAAGTGACCATTGAAAAACGAAAAATGAACCATATAATAACATTAGGACAAAGATATACTAAAAAAACTGACCTGTTTCTGTGGATGCTTATTTTAGTTTTGACAAGTTTTTCACAGAAATTAAATTTCAGCTGAAGGGGGGCAAACTAAGGTTTCGAGAGGTGGCAAAATGAGTTCTGGAGGGGAAAGTTACCCCCCCCCCCTATCCCATATCAAATTACGCCCCTGTTACAGAAAAATGATTTTAAAGTTCAAAAAAATGCTAATTGTGGCCAACCGCTAGATGGCGTTGAGGGTTTTCCCCCGACACTAACGCCAGTTTTCACTCTCATAAGTTACTCATGATCTTTGGCTAGTGGCGTACTGTGGTGAAACTAAAAACTAAAGAATCAGAACTATTCCCCTACAAATTTAATTTTCAGATAATTTTTCAGTAACCTCAGAAGTAATTGTTTTTCAAAATGCTCCGAATTTTAGCTAGAACTGAGCTCAGATTTTTGGCACAGTATTACAAGGCTAAAAAGCACGCTCTTAATATTCAATGAATTTCAAACAGTTCGTGGCAGCGAACTATAAATAAAAAGCAACTCGGTCCATTAGTAACCAAAACTCTAAGAAAAGGAATTATGATAGCAATTAATGCACCGTAAGAATTAGTTTTTAACGCTGATTCCAAATACATAAAATTCAGTAAGTTTAATGTTACCCGTAAAAAGCTACGAGTCTGAGAAAATCTGTCTGATTTTCGAAAAAGTGGGGAACATACCCAAAAAGTAAAGCGATCTTAAAGAAAATCACAGCATGTCAGAGAACCCCCTGACATGAGATCCTGTAGCGGTTTGAAGTTTCTATCTACAAAAAGTAGTAATTTTGTATCTTGTCTGAAAGGAGATCACGGATGTGTGTTTATTTATTATTATTATTATTTTTTCTCCCAAGGGTGATCTTATCTAACCAATTGTCCTAGAAGATTTGGAGAGGGCTCATTTTAACGGAAGTTAAAAGCTCTCTTGTCCTCTTTGAGTGGTCAAAAAGATTGGAGGGTAACTATCCCCCCTCCTATGCACATTTTTCTCCCAATGACATCCAATCAAAATTTTGAGATATCCATTTGGTTGAGGATAGTTGAAGGGTTCAATAACTATGCCCCTAGGGGTGACATGCCCCCCCAGAGATCCTGGATAAACGGCTGTAAGTTATCAGTTTGTCCATTGTCTACATACTGTATTTCTTAATAGGAAACTTCCGGGAATTTTATGGGGGTTTCCCACGGGGAGAAATTTCTGTAGGGAGTAAAGTTTTCGTCGAGAATTTTTCAATTCAAATTTACACGGAGGAGGGGAGATAGATTCCATGGCACGATTGGAAAAACAGTCAGAAATCAATTCCATACTTTCAATTGAAAAAAACTTGTTTTCTTTTTGTTTAATCACATGAAAAATCTGATATATTACTTGTCAGTTATTTACTGTAACGGGAATTAGTTGGGAATGTCCCAAAAAATTCAAAGGCAACATAGTGTGCAAATAGTCATGACAAATATTAGAAATATAAATAAAATCCAAAGAAAAAATCCCGCTTTTCCCGTAGGCAGATTTAATTGATGAACTATAACCAATATTAAAAAGAATCCCCATTGATTTATTTTGAAGAATTTGAGGAAACATATAACAGATGAAAAGGTAGGAGTCTATACAGAAATACAATAAAGAAAATAGAGATCAATGAAGGAATTATGAATAGTTATTAGAAGGTTATATTGAAATAAAACGGCGAAGCCGTAATAGCATACCAGTATACAACATACTGTAGGGGAAATATGATTCGATCCCACTTTCTAGGGATGTAATGTGCTATGGCACAAGGAGGGCAACTGCCCCCTCCCAAGTCACAGTTTGCTCCCCCCAGCTGAAATTAGCGTCTTTGAAAATCTTATGAAGACTAACATAGGCCTATCTAATTCAAACATCCACAGAAAAAGATGAGTTCTCTTTACTGTACCTTTGCCTTTATGGTCTATATGGCTCATTATTCATTTTTCACTTGACTTGGGAATATCAGCTCCAACTTTGCCCCCTCTCATGGTATTGACGAAGTTACACCTCTGCCTATAATGAAAGAAATGTTAAGGTGGCTAGGCCAACTTTTACGGACGAACGATTGCCAGAGATCTTGTTTTATGGCCATCATTGTCGGGCCAAGGTAAAAGCAGGTCGTGATTGAATGGAGTGGAACAAGGTCATGAGAAAGAATTTAAAGGAAATTGTAAGTATACGGAGGGGGGGGGGGTTAAGGGTGAGGCTATGAATAGATTGGGGCGGAGGGGGAGGATGTGCAGCTGTGTTGGTCTAAGCTGGTTTATGCTGTAATAATTTAACTAAGCAATAATTCTGATTACTTAGTAGTAGTAATCAAAATTTAGCATCATATGTTGATTAGTAACTATTAAGGAGACTGTCGCATTTTATAAATTGATTTTCGTCGGGATTAAAGTTTTTTTTCTATATAAACTATTTAATTTTACGATAAGCCTATAGCTATATATCAAACAATATTTCTAACCTTACAAGTATGAAATGGTGGAGATAAGAGACTAAGGTTGTAGCTCCAATCCTGAAAGCTACAACAATCTAGTGCAATAGTTTTCTTAGTGGACAAAAAGCCACACACGTGCTGTTGTACATGATTTTAGCATTTACAGTGTATTGTTTTCCTTTAGGTTCAGGAGCTATGATATTTTTCTGGGGAGGACATTTTCGAATAATATTTTCGTTGCATTCAAATTACATCTTTGGAAGGCAGGGGCAGGTCTGAAGACTTAAAACACGGATTTAGGTAGCGGGATTTGAGTTTTTTTCATTTTTGCTATTTTTATTTATCATGTTTTTTTATGTAGAACTGCAGGAGTGCCGAAAAATAGATTACTGAAGCTAATACGGGCAACATAAACTCAACTGCTCAATTTATTGTTTTGAAACCTTCTTTTATTTTACGCTCAGTACTATATTGTAAAGTCTAGTTATTTTGGGGTTAATAGTGTATTTAAAAAGATAGTTTGTCCCACTTGAGGGCCTCCACTTAAGGAGGTGGATGCCACCCTAGATGTTGGAAAATAATTTTTTGTATTATCATATTAAAAATGGAAAAACAACCCCCCTCCCTTCCCCACTTGATTTTGGAAATTACCTTTTTTATGAAAAACCCAAATCCCCCTTGATCTCCCTCCGCCAATACATTTTCAGGAATTGATCTCACCACCCTCTACCCCTAAAAAATGTGCAAGAGGGCGAGAGAAAAAGAGACGAAACTAAACCCCCCTTGAATTTGGAATATACTTTTTTGTCATAATTATAAATATCCCTCCTTCCATCAAAATATGCAAGAGAGCACGAAAAATCACACTCTTGATGCTCATGTGAATTGAATGTATAAAAAAAGGTAATGAATACGGTTTTGGGATTTTTACAATCCCTACCTGCAGTGCTGATCTCCATTTCATGGCCCTTCAGCACGGAAGTGTAATTGGGAGGCCGGGGGTCAGTTATCCTTTGTTTTCGTACACCTTTCCTTTTCTCTTCCCCAGATTACTGCAGGTACCCATTTAGTGCTGGGTAGATTCTGGCTAAGCTTGCTGTCACGCCACTGGTCCCTGTTCAAATCAAATAACCAGTGACACCAGTTTCGAATTAAATAACACCAGTTTGAATTAAATGGTTATGGAATACTGATTTTTTTTTTTAATTCATATGTTGCTTACTTAAATTTTAACGTTAGGTATTGGAGGCTTATATCAAGGTGTTACTGCCACAATAATGAAACAAGGATCGAATCAAGCCATCCGGTTCTATGTCATGGAAACATGTAAGGATTGGTATAGGAAAGGAGATCCGAAAAAAGATGTTCCCAAACTAGTGGTAGGAGCCTTTGGCGCGATGGCTGGTGCAGCATCTGTCTTTGGCAATACTCCAATTGATGTTGTTAAAACCAGAATGCAGGTCAGTATGGCTTGTCTCGTTTGAATAAATACTATACTCTTGTTCTTTTTTAAATAATCTTGTTTCCGTATGTCTCATGTTTATAGCCTCCCTTTTAACTAAAATACAACAAGAAAAGATAGTATTCTAAACTTGGAAAACATTGCTGACGCGATATGTGTCTCATGTGGGTATAGAGGAAAGCTTGATTAACATTTGCATCTTAACCAACGTTGTCAATATCTACTCCCAGCATTTCAAGACAAATAAACACCTGAAAATCAAATAGCTCGTCAATCACATTGTTTTTATATTTAGATTCTAGATAAGGCCAGGCTGGCCAATTGGGGATGGGGGTCAAATATTTCTTATATCTTCATATTTTTTTTATATGTTCATGTTCTCTGCTGGTGATGATGACTGAATATGTCATCGAAAGATCCAGAACTTTTTTATATATTTTTCACTGCATAATAAAAAGCCCTATACCTATTTGAGTGTTATTTGTTGGTAAAAAAAAAAAAAAAAAAAAAAAAAAAAAAAAAAAAAAAAAAAAAAAAAAAAAAAAAAAAAAAAAAAGATTTCAATGAGCTAATGGCCCTAAGCTTTTATGCTTAATTCTTTGATGGGGGTCAAATATTTTTCTTTTTTGATGTTTTCATTAAACAACCTAAAAAAAGAAGTGCCTCCCCCCAACTAGATTTTGAAGAACACCGATTTTAGTGCTTGAAGTACTTAAATGTGTTGAGGCCTAGTTATGATTGATTATCCTATAGGACATGGTACAGCATGGCCTAACAATAGTAACAAAGGTAACATGGTAACAATACATGGTATTGTTTGACTATGATACATGCTCGGTGCATTCAATTAAGGGTTGACTATATTCTTTAATCTGTGCTTTTTATAGAAAAGGTCAATAAAAAAGGAGTTTTTCCAAAACTGTCAGTACCGTTACCCATGTTTCAGTGATATATTTGATCTTTATTCTGTGAAAATGTAAGAAAAAAAACTTTTTCTTGCTGAAGCATGCCTTAGATTTAACTATTAGCTGACCTCTTGACGATTTTTGAACATAGTTGCCAAGTCTTCTTGGATTATACTAGCCCGAATAGTAAAGCTTTTGGTACCTTTTATTTACTTCCAGTATTTCAGTTCTGAGTTCTTTTACTTAACAATAAATTCACAACAACAAAAAAGAAATCTTCAAAAACTCTCCCCCGTAAGCCTTCATGGCTAGTAAGTAGCAAACAAATACCCCCCCCCCCCAAAAAAAAAAAAAATACTAAGCACAAGATTCCGTTGCGTGACTAGAAAATCCTCAGATTCGCAAGTTGGTTAAGGGGGTAGCGCATGATTTCACCAATTCAAGTAAACATCCAACCTAAACCAGAGACATCAACTCCAGGGGAAACCGGAATAAACCTCAATTGTCAGCTAGAACTTCTCTAACCTTCTTTTTGAAGACACCAAACGAGTGGTAGCTTCGTGGAAAATCTGGTTGTTCCAGATCATGTTACAAGCTATAAGAGTTTTGAAGTCAGATATGACTGCACTTATGGAAAATGAGGAATCTCTAATTTCTTGGAAGTGCGTAGATAATAAGCCAATTGATCAAAAATTAAAAGGTATAGCTTCACATAACATCATCAGGAATCTTAATTTCTTGGAAGTGCGTAGATAATAAGTCAATTGATGAAAAATTAAAAGATACATCATCACATGAGATCATCAGAAATCTTTAATTTCTTGGAAGTGCGTAGATAATAAGCCATTAAAAGAATCATCATTACATAAGATAGTTAGAAATCATTAATTTCTTGGAAATGCGTAGATAATAAGCCGATTGATCAGGAATTAAAAGAATGATTATCACATAAGATCATCAAAAATCGTTAATTTCTTGGAAGTGCGTAGATAATAGGCCAACTGATCAAAAATTAAAAAATACATTTTCACATAAGGCAACAGGAAGATGGTCATGCGACTGTAGAACAGTGAAAGATGCACAAGACAGAAAAAAATAAATATAAAATGGAAGGTTTAAAAGGAAGAACTGTTAATTTCCTGAATAATCGTCCTTGTTTTATCATAAAGTTTTGAAAATGTCTTCAGTGTAGAGGGAAAGGTTGATATCAAAATAGCAAGACAATATGAAATATAAGACTAAACTAGGCTGTAGAAATGGAATCTACGAATTGACCCTGAAAATGTTTTTTTGGCTTTCTAAGGACTCCGAGACTCTTGGAGACTTTCGCTTTGATCAGGTTAATATGATGCTTAAATGAAAGATTTTCAATAATTAAGGAGCTTTGGAATGGAATGTAGGTCTACTTAGGGAACCCGAACTAGGCTCTAGACAAGAATTCTAAGAAGTGACCTGGGAAATATGCGTTTTAGCTTTCTAAGTGTTCCGAGATTTCTGGGGACCTTCATTTTAATAACATCAATAGAATACTTAAATGAAAAATTTTTTCTAGTATGATGCCTAGGAGCCGAGCGTAAGGATCCTTACGTCTGCTTAGAGAAGTTCTTGATGCGTGTATGTCATTGAAGCCAGCCAATTTGGTTGTTATGAAATATCTTAATTTGTGTTTCCTTAATCATAATTGATTATTATGATTGTGAGAACATCTCAAATAACTGGATTATATTGATTCGGAGTTCAAAGTAAAAGGATTTGGTTTGAATTGGATATTTATGAACTGTGAGTAAAACCGGTCTACTTTAGTGTGACGAAAATAACGAATTCAGTTACTTTGAAAAGGATTATTTTGAAACTAATTTAATCGGATGTTAGCTGTTTGACAGCATGGTGAGTAATAATTTGATTTGATTTTGGACTTTGGCTAATTGTCCATATTTGTTGGTTATACCATTATGACGGAATATGTACATTCGTCGGTGTTGAATTTCGTGCAATCAAATCTTAAAAAAGGAGTAAGTGATGAAGTTATTGCTAACCATGCTGTTGGGTTTTTCGATGAGAAGTCTATTATGGCGGCTAAAATAGAACTTTGGTCTCATGTTTACGAGGGTGAACGTGTGCAAAGACGCCAAGGCGATCAAGCTAATTACCGTCACATTAAGGACATGATGGAAATCTTCCAGAAATGCGACAGCGAAAATTTGTCTTTGCCTACATACGTGATTATTTTACCTACCGAGGTTCCTGTTATTCCTGCTGTGGCTTATTCTAGCTTCGCCTCAAAGCTTGTAAGCATTGATTCGGAACTTAAGCAAATTCGTGAGAAGATCTCGTCGTATGATCTTAAATTCCCCCCTCTTAGCAGCCCTGGCGCTCAGTCATTGAATCCCGATCTGACGACCGTTGTTATTTCTAAAGTCCCATCAGAATTAGATAATCCTGCCAAGCGTCGCGAAATAATAGACTCTATTCCAGGTCATGAATGTATTCACAGCATTAAGCCCTCTGGCGATAAGCTAGTGGTACGAATTGACAAGATTGCTGCAAGGAACTTTTGCAATGCCGTTCCAAATGTAATGAGAGATTGTGACGTCAAAGTAAAAGAAACGAAATATATTGGAATCATTAAAGGTATACCGACCAATTTTGATGAGGAAATGTTAATTGATTGCAATAATATTACTCATGCGAAGCGAATAGGCAATTCTTTGGCTGTTAGAGTGTTTTTTGAAAACGCTGTTGCGCTGGCTAATGCACTTCGACTTGGTATAAAGATTGGGTATGAGATATATCGAGTTTACGAATACCAACGCCCACCCAAATGCTGTTATAATTGCCAATCACCAAATCACTTAAAATCAAATTGTGATAAAGAAAAATGCTGCTCCCGTTGCGCAGGGCAACATGAATCCTCGCCTGATTCTGCGTGCCAGGCTACACCAAAATGTGCGAACTGTCAAGGCAATCATGTGTCATTTTCAATGAAATGCCGAATTCTTCGTGAACTTCTGTCGAAACGATCGTCCTATACTAGAAAATGAGTGCTAAGACTAATTTCACTATATGTTCGTTCAATATTAACGGTACTAAGGATAAAGACGTCTCTTTGGATCAGAAATTAGAAAATTTTGATGTTTTATTCCTCCAGGAGCATCTCCTACCTTTAGTGAGCTTAAACTCCCTACAGAGAAGTGACGAACACTCAGTTTTTTCTAAAAGTGCACGCAAAACCTCTGGCAGACCATCAGGTGGCCTAGCATGTTTAATAAAAAAGACGCTGTTTTCACCACCCCCTTTATGCTATCACGAGAGTGATTGTTATATTGCTATTCGTCTTGCCAACCTTGTACTCATTAATGTTTATCTCCCCTGCGACCAGAAATCCCTCCGAAGTTTAACTAAATTTACAAAATTTTGCGCATTAATAAAAAGTCTTTTGAATGGCATTGAGAGTAGTGGACTGGATTGGTTATTAATCGGTGATCTGAACTGTAACATTCACTCTTCATCAGTGCGGACTGAGCTTCTGTTAGATTCCTTACCGAATAGTTACAAAATTTTGAAGAAAGATGCCTCCCATTCCTATATCCATAATAGTGGCTCACTTTCAGACATTGACCATTGTATCGTTTCTTCTGGTCTCATCTGTGGCGAAGTCCATGTTGATCAGGATGAGCGTGATTACGACCATCTCCCCCTATCCCTCACTGTTACCCTTAATGCTACTGCGGAGAAGAACCTTCGTCCCAATTCTAGAAAATGGATTTCTAAAAGAGAATGGAACAAAGCTGACTTGCCTCTTTATTTTTCTACGCTTGTTAGCCTTCTATCAACGATTAAAGTCCCTTTTAATCTGTTGTGTACAAGCGTTGGGTCCCCACAAGCCAGAATTCAGCTTAATATTTATTATAGCCACATTGTATCGTGCTTAAAGAGGTCTGAAGAAGTAGCTGTTCCCCTATGTCGCTTTAGAGCAAAAACAAGAAGTTCAATTTGGAAGAATGACCCAGAGCTCAAAACAATAAAAAATCGGGCTAAGTTGTGGCTAAAAATTTGGATAGCTTGCGGCCGCCCCTTAAGGGGTAATGTTTTCGATATTAAACAAAGAACAAAGCTTGATTTTAAACGCTATCTTCGAAAAATTAGGTACAATGGTGCTGAATTTCCTAAGTCTCCTAGCCAGTGGAAAAAAGTGATCAATGTCGCGAAGTTTGATAGATCGCCTACGGCTGACCGAATCCCTAATGTATCATGGATCAATCATTATAGTAACATTTTCGATACAGTGATATATGCGGTTCATTTTCGTTTTGCCAAGCTCTGTTCTAATCTGTTGCCTAACAAAATCATTCAAGGTCATGTACCTCCCGTTAGTGTTGACCGTGTCAAAAGAAGTGTAGAGAGACTAAAATCGAAATCTTATGATATAGACGGGATCAGTGCTTTTCACCTCAACACCGATTCGGAGGAATTAGTTTATCACTTGCAGTTACTTTTTCAGATGTGTTTATGCTCTTCTTTAGTCCCTGATTCTTTTTTAGTTGGTAACATTACGTCAATTTTAAAACGCGGTAAGGACCCAACTAGTTGCGCTTCGTATAGGCCTATTACGGTTGCTTGTACTTTAAGTAAAGTATTTGAATATGTTTTGCTCCCTGATCTCCTGTCTAATGTAGATTATATGTCTAATCAGTTTGGCTTTAAGCCGTATATAGGATGCCAACATGCTCATCGTGCTATAGTTTCGCTATTACTTGAAGCGCATAAAAATGGTTTTGAGGTTCATTTTTGTGCACTCGATGTTTCAAAAGCTTTTGATTCAATTTGTCATAGCCAACTTTGGTATTCTTTAATCCAACTTGGTGCAAATGTGTCTATTATATCAACTCTTCGTTTTTGGTATGCTAATTCATATGTTCGACTCAAGTCAGGTGACACCTACGTTGGTAATATCCCCATCCGTTCTGGTCTTAGGCAAGGAGGAGTCTTATCCCCTTATCTTTTTAATGCTTGTCTTTATTCTGTTTTGCCACGTATTAATCCATCATGTTTTTTAGGCCTAACTAATCTTTCGTACATTGCATATGCAGATGATTTACTTTTGATCAGCCGCACTAAATCTAGCCTAATTAAGTCGACCCAGCTTGTTTCTAAGTCTTTTGAGGAAATCGGCCTCAAACTTAATACTGAAAAATTTGAATATTTAGTTTTTAATGCTAAGCATCAAAGTAGTGATCTTGATTGTGGTTATTTTTCAGTTAAGCTCGTTTCTTCGATTCGGTGGCTTGGTATTAATATTTGTTCATCTTTATCGGCTTTTCGATCCTGTGGGCTAAATGATATTAAAAGTAAACTTAAAAAAGGGTACGCGAAAATTGTCCCGAACCGAGGCAGATTTTCACGAAAGGCTTTATCCAGACTTTATTCTACATATTGCGATCATTCTATATTGTTTCTTTCCGGTTTGCGCCCGTTGTTTAATAATCAAGATTTGCAGGGCATAAGAGTTATGTATTTTCGTTATTGTAAATATTTATTGTATCTGCCGCGTTCTTATAGAAATCAGAAGATTATCAGAAAGTTTTGTGCCACTGATATTATTTTCTTTTATAAAAAACTCTATGCTAGATTAGGTGCTGAGGCCTGTCAACGCTTGGGCCCTTACCACCCTTTGATTAGACTGTATTAATTGTATTGTTTGTGTTATTTCGTTTTTCTTTCCTTAATGTTTTTACTCCGCTTAATTTGTCAAAACAAGCGGGTAACAAATAAATTATTATTATTATAGGACAAAATGGCATGAGTAAGTTGCATGCTTAGTCCCTTCAATTAAGTGCGTAAAATACTCCATAATCTGGGCTGTGTTATAAACAATGTCAATGAAGAAGGAGTTTGCACAAATTGGTCAATAGATATTGACAATGTTTCAGTATATATTTGGTTGTTATGAAGTCAGGGTGTTAAAAAAGGTTTATCATGATGAAGGATGCCTGAGTGTTAACTGTTACCTGACCTTTTGACGATTTTTAACCATGGTTGTCAGATTTAGTTTTATTATACTAGCCTACGCGGCAAAAATTATCAGTTTAAAGTGCGGATTCAATCCTTTTTGCTCTAATTTACCCCTTTTTCACAGTTTGTCAAATTCATATTAACATCATTGTCCAAGAAAATTTTGTTGCTCGATGTTCTATAGGTCTGGTAAATATGGAAACGCTTTTTTTGTTAATGACGATTTAAAGAGCCTTCAGTATCATAATTTCATAGGAAGTATTATTGTTTTAATATAAATTATCTAATGTTGTTAAAAATAGTAGCCGTAGAGGGCCAACGAATTTGATATGACAAGGCTAGTAATTAGAATTTTAATTTTCAATTTTTTTCATTTTTAGAATTTTAATTTTCAATTTTTTTTTTCAATTTTAATTTTCAATTTTAATTTTTAGGGGTTGGAAGCTTCAAAGTATAAAAACACTATGGATTGCTTTTCACAAATTTGGAAAAATGAAGGGCCAAAAGCGTAAGTAGTTTAAATTTTCGACTTCCCTTTAAGGATTTTATCTATTTTCTTGTCAATATTTTTGTTCATTTTTTTCGTCATTTTTGTTTTTAGGTTTGTCTTCCTAGTGCCGATTTTGATATATTACTTTATGCGTTTTCCTATGTTTTTAACGTTCCAGCGTAAGAAAACGATTTGGCTTAGCTACGATTCAGCTTTAGCTATTTGTCGAATTACATATTTGAAATTTGCTTTGTGTGTTTTTTTTTAGATTGAAAAATTAAGTAAAAAACATATGGAAAAGGGATTATGTTCCTATTTTTAATTTAGATCATTTCCTAAGAAAACGTCTAAGTAATATTTTAATTCTTAGTCAATAATAGGGTAGATTTGAAGCTAATAAACCTTATGATACTGTAAATGATTTTGACCTTTTGGTACAAGTTATAGCTGTAGGCTTATCGCAAAATCCGTGGCAGCTGGAGTCGTGGAGTCGGAGTTTTAGTAAATTTTTGTTGAATGGAGTCTGAGTTGGAGTCGATTTATCGAAAATGCCTGGAGTCAGAGCTGGAGCCGGTTATAACTTATAAAATCTAGTTAAATGAAGCTTTAAAACATGGCTGTGTCTGAGTTTTAGCAAAATTTTTCCCGGAGTCGGTAAAAATTACCGTAGTCGGTAAAAATGACTGGAGTCGGAGTTGGAGTCGGTATCTTGAAAATCCCTTGAATAAGAGTCGGTTATAACTTATAACCGACTCCACAGCCCTGATGAAATCTAAAGAACATAAATCAACAGAAAGATGACCGTTTGTGCTATTCTTAGCACTGGTACTGTAGGAGTTGGTACTGTCGGAGATGGAGTCGGTATCTTGAAAATCCCTTGAATAGGAGTCGCTTATAACTTATAACCGACTCCACAGCCCTGATAAAATCTAAAGAACATAAACCAACAGAAAGATGGCCGTTTGTGCTATTCGTAACACTGGTACTGTAGGACTGGTACTGTCGGATTTGGAGTCGATATCTTGAAAACCCCTTCAATAGGAGTCGGTTATAACCCATATCTGACTCCACAGCCCTGATGAAATCTAAAAAACATAAATCAAAAAAATTATCATAGACCTCTTCCAGGCTCTTTTAGTTGCATTCAACTTTTTTTCACTGCCTTCTAACTTGCCTTAGAACTTTCTGACTTTTTTAGTTCCTTTCATTTTTGCTTGAGCTAACTCAGCTTTCATAGTCCTTTTCCGACTTTTTGGTCTTCTCCAGCCTTTCCAGTCTTATCCAGTCCGTACAGGCTACTTACGTTACTTCTAAATTCTTAAATTTCCTATAAAAAAAAGTTTCAATTTTTTCAATTAACTCTATAATTAGTGAAAATTAATTTAAGAAACAGAGCTTGTCTACTTTCTAAAGGTTTTAAGCTGGTTATAATTGTTAGAATAAGCCACCTAGTGACTTTTTTAGTCACTTTTTTAGCAGAATTTTAACTTGTAAAAGGTCAGTGGTAATATATTCTGACTCTTTCAATTGGTAAAGTGGAAAGTTACCAGTATATATGTTAAAAATTAGGAAAATTCAGCAATTCCAATTTGAATGAAAATATATCTCCGTATAAAGTTAAGCAGTGTTTGATTGTAGTGGGTAACAAATTAAAAAAATAAATCAGCAAAAAAAGCTGAAAACATACAGTTAAGAAAGTGTTGCTTTCATTTGAAGGTGTTGTTGTCTTTCGAAATCAATGTATTGTCGAGGTGTAGATTTTTACGGACGAGAGCGTTGCCAAATTAACCAATTAGTTCTGCTTATTTATTTTTGCGACTCAACCTGGCAACATTAAAAATTAGGGAAATTCAGGAATACGATTTTGAATGAAAAATATCTCCATATAAAGCTATGCTTTTGGTAGTAGCGGCTGACGGATTGAAAAAGAAATAGGCGAAAAATCAGCAAAAAAACAAGGTGAAAGCATATAACACCAAACATTTTCACCTACGAAAAGCGTTGTCAAGTTAACTAATTTTGCTTATTATCTTCGCGACTCGGCCTTGGTAACACTGACAGAAATTGACACTGTCCTGGAAGCCTCATAATTCCGAAATAACTAAAAGAAAAATCTTAGAAAATTGTGGTTGCCAGGTATGAATAGACCTAAAAAAAATGTATTTATATTGATGACCTTAGTATTTCAAAGCAAAAGAGTATGCTCACAGAAAACCTGAGGTTAGATCCAATTATATCAGACTTAATGACGCTCAGTTCTGTGCAACCCTTTTTATGCTTCCTCAATTTTTCTTTGGGGCTGCTATACTCTTTGTTGTGCTAGCAGAATAAATTCTCTTTCCTATCATTGTAATCCCCTCTGGAACGATTGTTGGTTTTCTTTGTTTATCTTTCGTTTATTTTTAATGTAGTTTATCTATCTAGTGACTATAGAGCATATTTTTATTGTTTTTAATATAATATAGGCTTTTATGTATAAATTCCAACTGTGTGTGTATCTACTTTATTTATATCATTCTTATATATCTTTCTTATTTCGTTTTGAATATTTTATTTATTCTTTCCTAAATTTACCTTATGACTGCGAGTCAGCGTTGCCAACGCAGTACAATTGTACCGTTTTTCTTTACGCAATTCGGAGGTTCTAGCACAATGCGTCACTTTTAGAAATGTTTGGAACAGTCAGATTTTACATCATCAATATTTATAACAATTGAACGGAGACATCATCAACATTTTTTTCATTTATGGATTCAAAAAAAAATTGAAACGTTCTGGGGGATGCACATCTCCACCACCCGCATCCCCGTTCATTCTGGGATCTTTGTGAACAATCAAATTTTACTATACATTTGGTTTTTATTTGCTCCGTTCCGACTCGGATATCTGTTCATGATTTGGTTTATTGAAAATTTACCTCTTTTTATGGAAGATTTTTAACCTGCTGTTGAGATGGTACATACTTACTCTTACGGTACAGTTTTAGTAGGAAAATTGGTACAGTTTATTTCAAAGCGTTGGGAACACTGGTAGGGCTTTATACTGCTCGTACCGCTAGTGGGTAACATTTTCGCTTCTCAATTCAACTAGGAGTAGTGAGTTCACTTAAACTTGTTTTTGCATCTTTCTTCCTATGTTATTTATAATGGGCTTCCTTCCCGTCGTAGCATAATATTCGTAGGGATGACTATATAATGATTTGGAGATAGTATGGGATTCCTTGTGCAGGACATCGACTCGTGTTAGTCGGAGTTTTAGATATTTTGTAAAACATATTAGATGGAATAGGCAAAATATTTAACTGGCATTTAATAGAGCCCTGTGCATAGCTACACGTTTCTGTGTCACAAAATTGATAAAAAAGAATATTGGATAGAACAGGTAAAATATTTATCTGGCATTTAATAAAGCCCTGTGCACAACTACACGTTTCTGGGTCACAAAAGCCCTTGCAAGAGCAACCACATTGTTCTTGAGAAGAGCGAATGGTTTTGCATTCATCTTTCTCATTGCATTCAATGCGAACTATTCCAGAAGCCCTCAAAAGTGTTCGTCTTTGTCTCGTCGGATGACTGTATAATGGTTTGGAGATAGTACGGGATTCCTTGTGCAGGACATTGACTCGTGTTGATTGGAGTTGATGCCATAATAAAAGACTTAAAGGAAGTATTAAATTCATGGATACGAGTTAAAGGTGAAACTCTTGAAGAAAGTGGGATGGAGAAGGAGGGTGTTTTGGGGGGTTTGGTGCATTGGGCACTCTGTAGTAGGACTAATAGTTGGTATTCTTTCGTTCTATTAGAGCTATGTTAAGTTGCTGACGTTCAAAGTCACTAGTCTTCCACATTCTTCGTCTGTTTTAGCAAAGAAATAAAAATAAAAAATGTCCCTTTTGATACGGACTCTTCTATTCTTTTTTTGAATTCGACTTTGTATTTCAGGTTTTACAAAGGCACTGTACCAAGATTGAGCAGAGTTTGTCTCGATGTGGCCATCACCTTTATGATCTATGATACTATTATGGATTTGATTTACAAATTCTAAAGCCTATGTTGAACGATTCACTATTTTGGCCCAGCAAGTTTTTTTTGCAGTTTTTAGTAATGTTCTCATTTCACTTTTAAAGTTAGGTCACAGATGAAGTGAAGTAATTTGTTTTGGGATGAACAAAGGTATAAAAGAAAAATTTGACCAAGAATCACGAGTTTTTGGCCTACCGGCCCCCTTCTCCCTCCATCGCTCAGGGGCTGATGGAAGTTGTTCCCTAATCTTCAACATGTGCTTCGGTGAGGTTTTTTTGTGAGGAAGGAGGTTTGTCGGCTCAGGTTCAAATCAAGTTATAAATTCCTTGTTATTGCTGTTCCACAGCTGTATTCGTTTTTATGGCACTTGGTATTGACCAAGTGACATATAGCGATCGCAATTTCTGTCTGCCGGTCTGTCTGTCTGTCTGTCGGTCCATCTGGGGGGGGGGGGGGAGAACGGGATAGTTGAGAAAAATTTTATTTGCCCATAAAGCTAATGATTGTTGAATAATGATGTTGTATTAAGTTTGGCTTGCTGGTCTAGTTGTATGATTCTCGCTTAGGGTGCGATAGGTCGTAGGTTCGAATCCCGGACCGCCCTAATTTTTACATGAAGAAGATCCAAAACTAGATACGTGATCAATATAGCGATCGCTGAAAGTTGGCAGTCGTATCAAGGACCCGACGAGATTAATTTAGAAATGATCGCTTCCCCGATTCGACCATCTGGGGGGGGGGGGGGGTGAAAGGACTTTTAATTCGGAAAAATTAGAAAAAATGAGGTATTTTTAACTTACGAACGGTTGATCATGTCTTAATGAAATTTGACATTTAGAAGGATCTCATGTCTCATAGCTCTTATTTTAAATACCGACCGGAACCGGTGACATTGGGGGGAGCCGGAAATCTTGGAAAACGCTTAGAGTGGAGAGATCGGGATGGAACTTGGTGGGAAGAATAAGCCCAAGTCTTAGATACGTAATTGACATAACTCGACCGGATCCGCTCTCTGTGGGGGAGTTTGGGCGGGGGGGTATTTCCATTTTTTTGGCGAGTTCGGTGCTTCTGGACGTGCTAGGACGATGAAAATTGGTAGACGTGTCAGGGACCTGCACAAGTGGACAGGATAACATTCCTTTCCTCGAGTCGACCATCTGGGGGAGGGAGGCTGGAGGGAGGGGAAATCGTGAAAAATGATGTATTTTTATCTCACGAATGTGTGATCGGATTTTAATGAAACTTGATATATGGAAAGATACCATGTCTCAGATGCTCCATTTTTAATTCAGATCGCATCCGGTGACATTGGGGGTTGGAGGGGGAAACAGAAATATTGGAAACCGGAAATGTTGGAAAACGTTTAGAGTAAAGAGATCGGGATGAAACTTGATGGAAAGAATAAACACAATTTCTAGATGCGTGATTGACTTTGGCTCTTCAGATTTCTAGATCCTATCTCTTTGGCTCTTCTAAGGATATTTTGTCTAGTAGTTTGTCATTTTATTTATTGAATATTTTTTTGTAGATTGGCGTTGTTATTGTTATGGATTGAAATTAGTTTGACAGCGATATAAAAAAAAAAAAAAAAACAGTTTTGTACTAAATTGCATACTGCTTTTTTTTTATCAACTTTAGCCGCTATTAAAATTGGAACAGAACTATTCTTGCCGTGGAGGAGGAGAAATTTCGATATTCCTTTTCTGTAATTATCGTTGGCTTTTTCCTTAAATTGGCTTCCGAATGTAGGGTTGTGACCTTTGGCCGTTTATCCGTTTTCTCCCTACTCTGTCTTCCCTAAAATGGCTAGATTTTTACGAACTATCTATTTTTGTATAACTCGTCCTTTTTCATGGTCTTCGTAACCCTTCCACGTTGGATTAATAAATCATGTAATAAATCACTGCATGCGTGTTTGTATATAATCCATTGTATTTGAGACTGATGGAGAGTGAAATTTTTTTTTTTATTTAATGATAAGTTTTTTGTCTGATTCTAAAATTTTTTCTTGGGCGCTCCATAAGGAAGAAAGGGTTTGGTTTCAAGGAAAACTAAAATGATGGCGGAATATATCTTAATTTTTCTTCCTTCCCTCCATTTTAAGGGTTGAGACTATGTTCACCTGTGATGACGTATATCCTTTATATTATGGCATCGTTTTTTCATAATTTGTAAAATTAGGATACAATATAAAATTTTGTAAACAAAAACAAAACGACTATACAAAACAACAATCTTGGTGACTGTGTAGATGTATCATTTCAATTAATGTGGCTACCAACTTTCATGCAAGCCTTTTTTTATCAACTAACGATCAGGGGCGTCAATTGGAGGGGAGGTGCTTTTGCCCCCTCAATTAAATTATTTTACTTCCAACCTTAGATTTGAAAAAAATACCCTTTGAAGTATTTTTAATGAAAAATTCTTTTTTTGGTATTCTCACTAAAAATAGGACATAAGACAAGTTTGCCCACACTCCGATATTGGAAAATATATTTGGCTCCTTCCCTACCTTTTTGTGTATTGACGCCACTGCCAACGATCCTGCACAGGAAAACTGTGTTAATGTTCTCAATTTTCTCTCAAATTCATCTTCTTCTTTTATGTTAGGTGCTCAAAAACTAATACGACTGGAGGCACATTTAATGTCTCTTTTGTGTGGATATAACCTGTTCTATAGGATTTGAGTTAGAACTTGTTGACACAAAAACCCATCGGCCATGGTCACAGAAGCAAAGACAAATTTGACCTTATAAAAATTAATATATAAAGATAAATACAAATTATTTATCAGATGAATATACAAAGACGAATTGGCGCTAAAGAAAAACCTAAGTAAAAGGGAATCTTGTCCCTAGTAATGTCAAAGTCTTTCTCTATGTTCTGTACCCATTGTCAGGATTTTCGATTTTCGAGTATTAAATCATTTTGAAAGACTTTGCCCTATTTTAAGGAAAGAATTTTGTGCAAGAAGCGTTGGACGCAGGCCTGGATACGGAATTAATGTTGGGGGAGGACCAAACTTGGACTTTCCCATTAGTATTCCCCCTGACCCCTGTAATTACTGTGACTTTCAACCTTCTGGGGGGGGGACTGCGCAAAATATACCCCTTGGATGGTAAAAAAATATTGTTCTTTATCAGAAAACTGTCTAAATTGGTGGTCTTTGTTGTCTATGGTTGTGAGTATACCTATTATGCTTGCTAATGTGCTCAATATACATATACCATTTTTGTTAATTTAAGTTATGTATGGTATACGGCTGTTACGCCACAGACAAAAAGTTTATAATACAGATACCCAAATGGCCTATCCTGCCATGTTAAAATGAGGGTCAAATATCGGTCGTTGACGCTTTGCGTGTAGACGGTACAGTGTTTTTGAAGATGGTGTTGCCATCTTTATTAAACGATCAGTTTGCTCAAACGAGAATGTCATGTGTATTAAACAGCATGTATTAATCAGTCATAATATTAATTTTAATAAGTGATCACAAGAGAGTTTATGGATATTTCTCAAGTTATCTTTAACTCTCTTGAATTTCTTTCATAAACAGTCTTCTGAATAAGTTTGCTCTTAAAAGACAACATTTGTGAAAATATTTTTGGAAGAAAATGAAGATGAACTAGGGCAAGTGCCAAATTTATTGCGCTTAAGACAGTGTATATCCTCTGATATTTAAATTCCTAGAATCAAAAGATTTACTGCAAGATATCTAAGAAGATTTAAGATAAATAAGGAACAACCATTTCAGTAGCTCGTATCAACTCACAGAGGGAGTCAAACAGAAAAGGGTTAAATAATCTTAACTGAAAAGCCCACGTTTTCTGAAATAGAAGAAAAATTTGTTGGTTAACAAAAAAATGATCAGATTGAGACCTGTACCATATACCTTTTGTCTTTACCCACGCCATAGAGTTTTATCTGACATATCCACATTTCTGAGGTAATTGCCAAAATTAATTAACCAAGCTGTTTTTAAAGGAGGCTTAGCAGCGAAACGTGAATGAAAAGGGGCAAAGTGCGGTTGAGCATACCTTGTTCTGCTAATCCTCCCTTTAAGAGCCTTAGTAAATAGATTTTTGCAATTATCTTAAGAGCATGAAAAATGCCAGATACGGCTTTCAGACGTAACAACAACGGTATGTACTCATATGCACCATTAGTATATACCATATGCATGTTTGATTTCTGTTGCGGTTCGATTTACAGGTGGTTTGGTGGAAACGATTGTTGTAATAAAAATTAGTGCAAAATAAATGCAAATCAGTGCTAAAGTAATCTCTTACTATAACAAAAACTCCAGGGATAACAACCCCCCCCCCCCAGAGCCAGTAGGCCAGTTTTGGAATATGGATATAGATATACATTGTAGATATACATAGATATACATTAGGGGCATACATTAGGATATTACTTATAGATATACATTAGGGGTTGTTTGTATTTGTATTACAATATCATCACGGTATCAAATTTCGGTTGCCCACTTTCCTGCAGAAGTAAAAAAGAATGCCCTATAAATGGATACAGGGAGAGGAGGGGACCATAACAATGGTAAAAAGGAAAATTGAAATCGCTATCAAAAAGGTACTAATTGCACCCCCTCCCCATTATTTTGAGGGTGGAACTAATATGTACCTGCAATGGCGTGACCATTGAACCGTAAGTTTATCCTCGACCAAACTTGTACAGTGATTCTTGTTCAAATTCATTTTGAGTTCACAGTTGCGTTTTAGAGTTGCACGATTACTTTTTATCAATAATTTGTTTTTATCCTCTTTTTTTCTTTTTTTTTCCGAGTTAGGAAGGAAAGGGGGCATAAAGGTGAACCATTATTTTAATATCTAAAAGGCTACTAACCTCTTAATAGACTTTTTTTTTTGTGATATTATTGAATATATAAGCACATTCCACGTATTTCATGCACAAATGAATGCTATATCGTTTTTCACCGTTCAAATTTTTAGCTTTTTGTGCTAGCTTAACTGTTCAATCCCATTACAGTGTATCGATTTTAAATTTAGGACTGTCTGTTGTACAATTTAATTGTAATTTTCTAGAGCTGTTATCACGCTCAACTGTGACAGACTTACTTATTTATTGTGCACCCTAATCAATTTTTCTTAATGTGAATATATACTGGATGAAATTGAGGGGCGCCAATTTACAAAAATTTAGAGGGAGGGGCGTTTTTTCAATGAAAACACAAACTGGTGCCCCTCAGAGGTTGGACAGCTGTGTTTTCATTCACTGTAACCCTATGAACAAAGTGTTTTCGATTGAGTGTTAACTAACCCCTTTGATTTGGATAAATAGTCGGATGTTGTGTTTGTTAGAATTTTGTTTATTTTTGTGTTATTTTTTTTTTTATGAAAGAATAAAATGTTAATACTTTTATTGCTACGGCTTTTTCTCCTTCCTTTATTTATTTCTTTCTACAGGAGAAAGAAAAAACAAAGCAAAGGCAGAGGTATGCCTATTAAGAACTTGCTCAGGGAACCAGTGCCTTTTCCCGGTTTCATCTTTTCTTCTTCTGTCTCGTTTCTTTTCGTGTCTTTGTCGTTTCCTCTTTTCTTTCGCTCTTCTTTTCTTCTTCCTCTTCTTTTGTGAAAAAGAATATGCTTTGAATTCCAACCCCCTGTCTAACTTTGTCAAAAGTCGGTGCCTAGTGTGACCTATTATTTTTATTCGATAAAAAAATTCAAGTCTAGGTAATTGTTGGTAAGATTTTCAAAAGTTTTTTTTTAAATTTGTTAGTTAAAAACAAAATTGTTACATTCAACCAATTCATTACAAAAACTGCCAGTTTAGCTTTCAATGTAAAAGAAGTTACGTTTATCGCCAGGTTTAGAACTTAGAGAGGTCATTTGGGTCTATCCTAGTAATAATAAAGAGCATCCAGAGCCATGAATGACTCATGTGACGTTGACAGTTGTTAACATTTCAGTCGCCAGGTCTTTTTTTTACAAGGGTAGGTAACAAGACCGTTACCCAACTTTGCCATATTTGGGATCGAGCTTCAGATCCAATGTTGCCAAGCAGAGGCAATCAATTGTGCTAATACAGGTTTATGAGCTGTAGGTTGACATGATACTATGTCATACTAGAGTGACTTGGCTGCTTGATCCCCTGTGGCTCGTTCTTTACCAGATCCAGTGAAGGAAAAGCTCAAGGTTGTTTTCCTGCGTAGGATGTTTTCAAACAGTTCGTGGTAACGAACTGTAGTAAGGAGCGACCCGGCTCAATAGTAACCGAAACTCTAAAAAATAGAATTTTGATACCAATAGTTACATCAGAAGAATTGCATTTTAATGCTGATTTTAAATATATAAGTTTCATCAAGATTAGTATTACCCATCAAAAGTTACGAGCCTGAGAAAATTTGCCTCATTTTCGAAAATAGGGGGAAACACCCCCTAAAAGTCATATGATCTTAACAAAAATCACACCATCAGATTCAGCGTATCAGAGAACCTTATTGTAGAATTTTCAAGCCCCTATCTACAAAAATGTGGAATTTCGTATTTTTTGCCAGAAGACAAATCACGGATACGTGTTTATTTGTTTTTTTGTTTGTTTGTTTGTTTTTTTCCCAGGGGTGATCTTATCGACTCAGTGGTCCTAGAATGTTGCGAAAGGGTTCATTCTAACGGAAATTAAAAGTTATAGAGCCCTTTTTAAGTGACCAAAAAAAATTGGAGGGCACCTAGGCCCTCTCCCACGCTCATTTTTCCCCAAAGTCACCGGATCAAAATTCTGAGATATCCATTTTATTTACCATAGTCAAAAAACCTAATAACTATGTCTTTGGGGACGACTTACTCCCCCGCAGTCCCCATGGGAGGGGCTGCAAGTTACAAACTGTGACCTGTGTTTACATATAGTAATGGTTACTCGGAAGTGTACAGACGTTTTCAGGGGGATTTTTTGGATTGGGGGGGAGAGTTGAGGGGGAGGTTACGTGGGAGGATCTTTCCATGGAGGAACTTCTCATGGGAGAAGAGACTTTCAACGGAGGGGCGCAGGATATTCTAGCATGATGAAAAAAAAACAATGAAAAATAAATATGAAAAGTTTTTTCCACTGAAAGTGAGGAGCAGCATTAAAACTTAAAACGAACAGAAATTATTACGCATACGAGGGGTTTACCTCCTCGTAATACCTCGCTCTTTACGCTAAAGTATTTTTAGTAGTCTCAACTATTTATTCTACGACCTTTTGATTCAGGGGTCATTCTTAAGGAATTGGGACAAAATTTAAGCTTTAGTATAAAGAGCGAGGTATCGACGAGGAATGAGCCCCCTCATATACGCAATAAAAACATACGAATATAGAAGTTCGCTGCGTAAGTTAATTTGCAAGTTATGTATATTTTTTACTTATGAAAACGTTCGTAAAAAATTAAAAGTTCTTGTTGCCTTTTTTAGTAATCAAAAAATTGGAGGGCAACTAGGCCTCGTCCCTCGTTCCTTTTTTCTCAAAATCTTCCGATTAATTGCAAATAATTAATATACAAATTTCGTTTTAATTATTTATGTGCCGAGATCCAAGATCAAAACATGCATTAATTCAAAAACGTCCAGAAATTAAATAAAAAAAAACAAGTTTTTTTAAATGAAAGTAAGGAGCAAGATTAAAACTTAAAACGAACAGAAATTACTCCGTATATGAAAGGGGCTTTTCCTCCTCAGCACCCCGCTCTTTACGCTAAATTTTCTTAAGAGTCAAACTGTAGGGGCGTTTAAGAGGAAAAGCCCCTTTCATATACGGAGTAATTTCTGTTCGTTTTAAGTTTTAATGTTACTCCTTACTTTCATTTAAAAAAACTTGTTTTTTTTATTTAATTTCTTTATAAAGCCATCTGTAGATTTAACGTTTTACCGTTTATTTTCACCATATAAACAGCCTCTGTGTATTAATCAAATATAAGAAACAAGCTTTTCAACTGAAAGTAAGGAGCGACATTAAAACGACATTAAAGTTTTTATTGTTTTAAAAGTAGAGCTGTCAGAAAAAGTCAAACTTTAGCGTAAAGAGCGGGGCGATGAGGAGGGAACAGCCCTTTCATATAAGGAACAATTTCTGTTCTTTTAAGTTTTGATGTTTCTCCTTACTTTCGGTTAAAAAAAAAACTTGTTTTTTTATTTAATTTCTTAGCGTTTTTGAATTAATGCAGGTTTTGACTTTGGCTCCCTGTACATGAATAATTAAAACGAAATTCGCATATTTATTTTATTTTTTGGGCTAAATGGCTTTCTCAAATTTTTGATCGGTCGATTTTGAGAAAAAAGGGGCTGGGGAGGGGGCATAGTTGCCCTCCATTTTTTTGGTTAATTAAAAAGGCCACTAGTACTTTTAATTTTATTGATGAACATTTTTATTAGTAGTAAATTTACGTAACTTACAAATTAACTTACGTAACGAACTTCAATATTCGCCTTTTTTATTGCGTAAATGAGGAGGTCAGTATATCATCAGTATCTCGCTCTTTACAATAAAGTTCGAATTTTGTTCCAGTTCTTTAAGAATGACCCCTGAGTCACTATGGCCTTTTAATTAAAATAAATAGCTCTTTTGAAATTACTAAGAATACTTTAGCGTAAAGAGTGAGGTATTGAGGTGGGAACGAACCCCCTCATGTAAGTAATAATTTCTGTTCGTTAAAGTTTTAGTGTTGCTGCTTACTTCAGTTTAAAAAAAAATAGTTTTTTAAAATCTAATTTCTGGACGTTTTTGAATTAATGCAGGTTTTGATTTTGTCTCGCTGTTCATGAATAATTAAAGAAAAATTGGGTATCAATTTTGCTTGTTTGGCTAAATGGCCTTCTCAAAGTTTTGACTGAACGTTTTTGAGAAAAAAGGAGCAGGTGATGTGGCCTAGTTGCCCTCCAATTTTTCTGGTTACTTAAAAAGGTCAGTAGAACTTTAAAATTTATTTACGAACGTTTTTATTAGTAATAAATATACGTAACTTATAAATTAACTTACATAACGAACTTCTATATTTGTATATTTTTACTACATATATGAGGGGGTTCGTCCCCCTAGTCAATACCTGACTCTTTACACTAAAGTTTGGATTTTGTTCCAGTTTTTTAAGGACGACCCCTGAATCACAAAGGCCGTTTAATTAGAATAAGTAGCTCTTTTGAAATTACTAAAAAGACTAGCGTAAAGAGCGAGATATTAAGGAGGGGATGAACCCCTCATATACGTAATAATTTCTGTTCGTTTTAAGTTTTAATGTTGCTCCTTACTTTCAGTTGAAAACACTATTTAATTTCTTATTGTTTTTTTTAAACAACGTTGGAAAATTCAAAACCACTTTATGGAAATTCCCTTCACCCATGATAAATTCCCCCATGAAAAGGTCCACTCACGTAACTTCCTTACCGCGCCCCCCTCCGCCACTAGAAAAATCCCCCCTGAAAACGTCAGTATACTTTCCAATAACCATTACTATATGTAAACAATGGCCAAAGTTCATAACTTGCAGTTCTTCCCCCCGGCGACTGTGGGGGATTAAATCGTCCTCAAAGACACAGTTATTAGATTTTTCGATTATGTTGGACAAAATAGCTATCTCCTGATCCGGTGACTTTGCGAAAACGGAGCATGGGCGGGGACCTAGTTGCCCTCCAATTTTTTGGTCACTTAAAAAGAGCACTTGAACTTTTAATTTTCGTTAAAATGAGCCCTCTTACAACTTTCTTGGACCACTGGATCGATATGATCACCCCTGGAAAAAAAAACAAATAAACACGCATCCGTTATCTTTCTTCTGGCAAAAAATACAAAATTCGACAGTTTTGCAGATAGGAGCTTGAAACCTCTTCAGTCGGGTTCTCAAATACTCTGAATCTAATGGTTTGATTTTCATTAAGATTCTATGACTTTTAGGGGGTGTTTCCCCCTTTTTCAAAAATAAAGCAAATTTTCTCAGGCTCGTAACTTTTGAGCACTAAACTTGATGAAACTTATTTATTTAAAATCAGCACAAAAATCCGATTCTTTTGATGCATAAATTGGTATCAAAATCTTGTTCTTTAGAGTTTCTGTTGCTATTGATGCGGGTCGCTCCTTACTACAGTTCGTTACCACGAACTGTTTGAAAGAGTGGGGCGCGTCGAGGAGAAGACATCCCCTTTCATATACAGAATAATTTCTGTTCGTTAAAATTTTAATGTCACTCCTTACTTTCAGTTAAAAAAACTTGTTTTTCTTATTTAATTTCTGAACGTTTTGAATTAATGCAGGTTTTGATTATGGCTCACCGTACATTAATAATTAAAACGAAATTTACCTATTAATTTAGCTTTTTTTTGGCTAAATGAGTTTCTCATAGTTTTGATCGGATGATTTTGAGAAAAAAAGGGCTGGGGGGCCTAGTTGCCCTCCAATTTTTGTTGCTTAAAAAGGCTATTAGAACTTTTAATTTTATTTACGAACGTTTTTAATTAGTAATAATTATACGTAACTTAAAATTGACTTATTTAACGGACCTCTATATTTGTATATTTTTATTGCGTATATGTGGGGGTTGCCCGCTCGTCAATACTTTGCTCTTTACACTAAAGTTCGAATTTTGTTCCAACTCTTTAAGAGTGACCCCTGAATCACAAAGGCCGTTTAATTAGAATAAATGGCTCTTTTGAAATTACTAAAAATACTTCAGCGTAAAGAGCTTGGTATTGAGGAGGGGACAAACCCCCTCATATTCGTAATAATTTCTGTTCAACTAAAAAAACTTTCTTTAATTTATTTTCTAAAAGTTTTTGAATTAATGCAGGTTTTGATTTTGGCTCACCGTACATGAATAATTAAAACAAAATTTACAAAATAATATTATTTGTTTGTAGCTAAATGGCTTTCTTAGTTTTGATCAGACGACTTAGAGAAAAAAGGGACGGGGAGGATGCCTAGTTGCCCTCCAGTTTGTTGGTTACTTAAAAGGGCCACTAGAACTTTTAATCTTATTTACGAAGGTTTTTGATTACTAATAGATATACGTAACTTACAAATTAAATTACTTAACGAACGTACGAGCTGTATTCGTATATTCTTATAACGTATACGAGGGGGTTCGCCCCCTTGTCAATACCTCGCTCTTTATACTAAGCCTCTCATTTTGTTCTTATTCTTTAAGAATAACCCCTGAATCACAAAGGCCGTTTAATTAAAATAAATAGATCTTTTGAAATTACTAAAAATACTTTAGCGTAAAGAGCGAGGTATTGACAAGGCGACGAACCCCCTCATATACGTAATAATTTCTCTTCGTTTTAAGTTTTAATTTTGCTCCTTACTTTCAGTTGAAGAATTTTTTTTTTTATTTAATTTCTCATTGTTTTTTTATATAACGCTGGAAAATCCAGCGCTCCCTTCATTGAAGTTTTCTTTCCCCACAATTCCCCACGGGGGAGGAGGAAATAACCTCCTCCCCCCGACCCCCCAGAAATAGAAATAGTTTCTCCTGGAAACTTTAATATACTTCTCAATAACCAATACTATATGCAAACCATGGGCAAAGTTCATAACTTGCAGTCCCTCTCCCGGGGAATGTGGAGGATTAAGTCGTCCCCAAAGAAATCTGTATTAGATCTTCGACCATTCTGAACAAAATGGCTATCTCAAAAATTTTGATCCGGTGACTTAAGGAAAAAATTAGCGTGAGAGGGGGCCTGGCTGCCCTCCAATTTTTGGTCACTTAAAAAGGCCACTAGAACTTTTAATTTCCCTTAAAATGAGACCTCTCGACATTCTAGAACCACTGGATTGATACGATCACCCCTGGGAAAAAAAAAACAACAAAGACGCATCTGTGATCTTTCTTCTGGCAAAAAATACAAAATTGCACATTTTTGCAGATAGAAACTTTAAACATCTTCAGTAGGGTTCTCTGATGCGCTGAATCTGATGGTGTGATTTTCATTAAGATTGTGTTACTTTTAGGCGGTGTTTCCCCCTGTTTTAAAAATAAGGCAAATTTTCTTAGACTCGTAACATTGTGATGGGTAAGATTAAGCTTGATGAAACTTATATATTCAAAATCAGCATAAAAATATGATCCTTTTGTTGTATCTATTGGTATCGAAATTCCGTTTTTTTATAGTTTCGGCTACTATAAAGCCGGATTGCTCCTAACTACATTTCGTTACCATGAACTGTTTGAAAAATTCACATTTTTTCCAATGATTTTATGTTAAATTAAAAAAAATATCATGGTTGCAGCTACTAGTAAAGAACAAGGTACTTTTTAATTATTCAGAACACACTGAAGAATTTCGCTTTGTAAGATCTGATAAAAACCGGTTCACCTCTCTGCAATCGGTTGCGATTTGCTTATTTTGAGTGAGAAAAACTACGCTGCATGTATATTCTAATTAAATAATGAAAAGAGGAATCACCAATGCAACAGCACAAACACATTAAAAAAAAAAAAAAAAAAAAAAAAAAAAAAAAAAAAAAAAAAAAAAAAAAGACGAATAATTCAGAGGCAACAACCCAGCACAAGGGCTCATCAGGAGAATACACACCTGCCTATAGGGTTTCGGCACTTTAAATTCTCTACCCAGGCAAGTGGTGTGTCTACCATAAAATCGCTATGGTATCCCCGTGTTAGGTATCACCCCCAAAATATCTGTCTATGAAAAAACAAGCAAATGTAGAACAACCAAGTAACACCAAAATAAGCTTATCCTATATTTAATATATAGAGGTGGTTAGGTTAGGTATTTAATATAATACGTTCTGGGTGGCCTGTTTTCCATATTTTTTTGGTTAAGCCCCCACAATTTTGTTTATAAAGTATTATCTTTTCATCATACTTTAGTATATTTCATTAGAATTACCTAACTTTACTGTTTGGGTGTGTTCTGAATAAATAGCAAGTACCAAGAACGAACTATAGCGCAAAGTAATTGAAGATTTGGTGATGTATATTAAGAATAATAAGAACAACTAAGAAGTGTTTGTTCCCTGCCTTTAATAATTAATTAAATAATTAAAATTTATTTATATTTTTTAAATATAGAAAAGTACTGATACGTTATGTGGGAAATCATAAATGGAAGAATGGTTTTTACTATAAAAAAATATAGCTGAACATAAACAAAAATGTTCTTTTTTTAAAATACTGATTCCAAATGTATAAAGCAAACTGAGCTTAAATTTATCAATAGATTGTTATCAGAACAAAACTGACTTATTGTTTAAAAAGAGAAAAGGGTAGAAGCAATCCCGGAAGAAAGGAGGGATCTAGGTATAAAAATTGCACTATCAAACAACAGTGACTAATTTTGTCTAATTTCTTGGGCAATCAACAGTACAGCCTTTGAAAACTGCATTGTAAGCTGTAAGTGACTAGGGCATCAAGGCAACAAGGGGACAAGGCCCTTACAGCTAACAAGATGTAAGCTATATTAGGAACACAGTCAATATTCCCTGAAGACAGTAAACAACAATTTTGATCAAGACAGTAATTTCGTATTATTTTTAACAAAATTACATCTTAAAGATTTTGATCGATTTTCTTTGGAAGCACGGGGGATTAGATGAAAAGACAAGAGAGGAGGGCTGTTTGCCCTCTGATTACTTTTAAGTATTAAAAAGGGCGCTACAACATTCAGTTTCCAATCGATGGAACCTCTGTCAAAGTTTTTAAGACCACCTCTTCCATAAAAAATTGCTCGGTGAAAAAAACAAAAAGATATAATACGTATGACTGTTTACTACAGGCAATGCTTGAGCGTTGTGCTTTAGCCCTTCATAGGCAACACTCAAGCATTGTCTCTGAAAAAGTCTCTATATATGGTCTCTATATTCGGCGATGCTCTTTCAATTTGAGGCCTTCTCCCAATATTTTACGACCATTGATTCAATCTGACCATCCCTGGGGAATAAAACGAAACACCTCAGTGCTTCCCATACAAAAAATATTTTTGTTATTCAAGTTGAAGAAGGGGGGGGGGGGCTATAATTCTTCTGCACAAGATTTTGACCATGGTGATTCCAATGGTGCACTTTTCATATCGATCCTGCACCATTTTCGACTTTTTTCGGGCTTTTCTTCAAAATTTCAGTAATTTCTTTTTGCTATAAACTTTTGCCATTAAGATTAATGAAATAGTTACTATCTCTAAATTAGCTTCCAACAGCAATTTTTCCCACTACATATTTTTTTTTATCCATTTTTAAGTTTTTTCTACTTTGGGCTCTGGTTTTCTTGATTCTGGTTACTCGGTTGCAGCCACAGCTGCAACTATGGGTACAATTGACAACTCAAAATCAACTAAAAATATTTAGCAACTTGCATAATTTACAGCCCTTTTCCGAGGGCCTCTAAGGGTTATGTCATCTTCGCAGGCATTTCTTTGAACCTTTTGTCTCAAAACTTTGATCGGATTTCTCGTGATTGTGGTGAGGGGTGATGAGCGAAAGAGCATAAGATGAGGGCCGTTTGCACTTAAACCACTTTTGGCTTTTAAAAGAGGACTAGAACTTTCAGCGACCACCTGTTCCATACAAATTGGTAACAAAATTAAGAAAGATAGCATAATAGAAGCCCTTTTCCTCTTTACTATATGGAACCCTGGGCCCCCTTTCAAAATAAAGATAAAAAAAGACGAAAATACAAAGACAGCGCAATATCAGCAAATTTTTTAAAATAGAGGCCCGAATCCGAATTAGGTAATCTTCATGTCACAGCCATGATCACAGTTTATTTTTCATTTCGAATAGCATGGTGAATCTGTGATACTTTGAACACAAAAATATCAGAAAGCTTTCTCTTCAAAAGGTCATTGAACCAGGTTTTCCTGAAAGGGAAAAAAATAATTTAACAAGAAATTGAAGTATAGAAACACTAGACAGTACCCACTCTCTGCCAGTTATTTCGCCAAGCCTAGTTCTCTTTGCACCTTGAGTTGGCATATTTCAATTTGGCTATACCTCTTTGCGATTTTTGAAAGTAAATATATCTTGACAAGATTCAAGACTCAAGATTTTTATTTAAGCTTCTGTACAACACACACAATATAAAAAAAAGGGTCAAGCCGGAGACACAAGGTCGATTGACAGTAAATTTTTTGAAGGTTTGTTTCTTATAAAGGGAGGGGGGTGTGCGTGTTTAAATCACGAAAAATTGGTAGATAGCGCTATAATTATATGAAAGAATCGCAGATATGTTCTGGTTTTGAAAGGATAAGGGAGGGAGGACTGGACCCAGAAGCCCCTCTCCACATATGCTTGGATCACTTTAAATAATAATAATAATAATAATAATTTATTCCAGAATAAGCCCGTGGGCCATAGGAAATTTACATAACAAAAAAAAAACAAGCAAATTAAACAACAATTAACAACAAATTTAATTAACAAATTAAAAAACAATAAATAACAAATTAATATAATGCATACCTTTCCAGACATTTTTAGATTATTTTTGCTGATCAAGAAAAAAGAAGCAGAATTAAGTAGGTCTAATTATACATATTTGATTATGTTTTTATTAAATTTTTACACTTATACGTTTTCAAAACGGAAAATATACGTTTTATTATACTTTGATATATTTTTTGATTATATATCCAGACTTGGAAGTAATTTATTTTTATTAGCTACTTTTTTGGTTCGTTTCTCATTTCTATTTTTGTCTCTTTTGTAATTTTTTGGGATGGGGGGGGGGAAACAAAGCCATTTCTAAAATAATCTCTTCTTTTTTCTGAAATTTACCAAGTTTTATTATGCTAATACATTTTTAATGGTCCTTTAAACTTGAAAAATTTTACACATTCAGTCACCGAGAGAAGGAGATTATTTCGATGGGCATGTTGTTATTTATTTGTTTTAGAACTTTGGGTGCATGGGTCGCTCTTTCATGAATTAAAAAAAAAAAAAAAAAAAAAAAAAAAAAAAAAAAAAAAAAAAAAAAAAAAAAAAAAAAAAAAGATCACATGAATGACCATGTCGGGTTCTTTTCATAACTAATTGTCGGGTGTTGATTAATTCTCTGTTATTTTTATAATTTAGGACGTGATAGATGGGAAGAATGTATCGTTACTGCTGAAACAAAATATTTTCAATTCGAAAGCAAAATTTTCGTCTAAATTCTGACTTGAGGTCATCTTTCATCGTAATTGACCTCAGGAAAGAAAATGAAATAGAAGGGGTCCTAGTGGGCTTCCAATGACTTTTGGGTCTTAAGAAAGGGACTAAAACTCACATTTTTCATCTGAATGAGACTGCTGACTTTGTATGATTGCAGGTTTGTCAGAGCCAAACCAGAAAAAAAAAGATGATAGAAAAGAAAAAAAAAGAAAAAAAAGAAAGTATCGTTTCTGTTGAAACTAAGCATTTTCAGCCCGAAAATAAAACTTTCGTAAAAATACTGACTTGAGGTCGTCTTTCAGCATGATTAACCCCATTAAAGAAAAAAGAAATAGAAGGGGCCCTAGTGGGCCTCCAATGACTTTTGGGTCTTAAGAAAGGGACTAAAACTCACGTTTTTCATCTGAATGAGACTTTTTTGAATTTCTATGATTACAGGTTTGTTAGAGTCAAGCCAGACTAAAAAAAAACAAAACAAAAAAACATAAAACAAAAAACAGAGATATACAAAACAACATTTTTGCAATTAAAGGTTAGGCAATTAGTTAGATAGTTATTGGGAATTCAGAATTTGATAATGCAGTTTTTAGCAAGATTAGACACTTTTCATAGGCGTTTTCCTCATTTTCCTTACAAATCTAACTGTGATAACGGATTGGTTCAGTAGCTTTAAACTTCATAGATTTTATATATCTAGCGCAAGCATAGTGATTTTTATTATTATGTTAATATTTTCCTCAGACTCTCAAGTTTTAGAGTTTCCATTACTATTAGAGAGGGCAACATAAAATGGTGTTTACATTTTTATCAATTTTCTCAGAACTTCATAGTTTTAGAAATTAAGTTATTAACGACACCAGTCGGTCCTTACGCGCAGTTTACCACGAATTGTTTGGTGCAAAAGTAAAGTAATTTTAGTTTTATCGCTCTCTAACTTGTATTTTGCAACTTCGCTTTTCCTGAGTGTCAAAGCTGCGATATATTTGCGGCTTTACCAAGTAGGTAACCATCTATGACAGGCATATATTATTTTTGGGGAGTGAGGGGGGTCAACAACAAGGAAAATCTTTTTATTTGATATCTTGAACAAAAACTACCCAGAAATATAGGATTTTGAAGGGTCTATGCCTCAAAGTCTCCCTCAGAGACAGTTTTTCGGGGATGGAGGGGGCACTTGCTCCGGACGTATAAATCAAGGGGCGCAAAATCTCAAGTAAATAATCAAATTGTTATAATCATTTGTAATTTTTGAAATTCAACTTTAATTAAAATAAAGTAGAAGGCGCAGTTCGCAGTAATTTTAGCTGAGAATTTTCAATTTTCCCATATCGTTACCCATATCAAGTAATAAAAGTCAAATTTAAGTAAATGAAAAATTTTGTTAATAAATTAAAATCTTTTTAATAAATGAAAATTTTGTAAAACATTTACTCGCAAATTTTGGGAGACACTAGAGGGAGAGGGCACTAATCGAGATTTTACCTCTGGTGCAAGAGAGTCCAGAACCGCCACTGGTCTCCCCCTTTGATCCATCCTTGCTCTGTGTCAATTTAATTTTTGTCGTCTCTCGGTTCAAATTCTGTCAGGTGAATTAAAATCGGATAGTTGCGGGCATCAAGCCATGGCTAATTGTAGAAAAAGCCAAGAGAGATAGTTGGACTGAGTGAGAGGCAAATCTGCTATTACCCCCCTTATTAGGATTGTATAAAAATGATCTTAGTTTATTTTTTAATTGATAAGTCTATCTAGTATCCGTCCTTGTGTCATTCCTAGGGCAGAAGAACTAAGGTAGATAGTCATAGAACTGAGATAGTCATAGAACCTATATAGTTTTCCAAGTGTTTGGTTAAATCGCACGGGTAAACGGCGGAAGTTTAGGGGTGCCTCTCTTATTGGACCAATACTTGTTTGTTATCTTTTAGCAAGGCACGCCCGCTTAGAGTCTCGGGCAGGTGGACCAAGAATTTAAAATTGACATAGGACCATTAGATTGCCTGGAATGGTCCTGTGGTGGCGCAGTGGATTTGACCTTAGCTTGGTAATATGGGACCCAGAGATCGAATCACGCTGCAGGAATGCACTGCAGGGCCGACGCAGGGACCATAACAGTCAAGAAGCGTCGTTAATTCTTAAATAAATAAAATTTCCTGGAATGAGAGGTAAACAAGGCACGCCAGCCAACCTATGGTCTTAGGCAGGTTGAAACAAGAATTTAGAATTGACACAGGACCATTAATTTGCATGGAATGACAGGCAATCAAGCGACAAGCGACAGGCAAACAAGCGACAGCCTGCCATCTTTAGCATCTTTACCATCTTTGACTTTAGCCTGCCATCTACAATGAGTGTCAGGTAAGGCAATTGATTCAATTCATAAACTTATACATTTGCACAAGTAAAAACTTAACTTAATGTTGGTTGACCAACAAGTTGACTGGAATTGCAAGGGGAATAAGCGTCCAAAGTCTAAAAGTGCCTTTCTGCCTGGAGGGTTAGGCAAGTGAACCCATTTTTAAGCTATGACAGTTGGGCTAACAAAAACTGAATTAAATATAGGTTGACTAATATTTAGTTGACTGTTTGTGTTTGTGTCTTGGGTTCTGTGCTTGTGTCTAAGTCTGTTTTTTTCTGATTAGTTTTGCTTACCTTTATGGATTATCAAAGAGTTCGTGGTAACGAACTGTAACTAAGGGATGACTCGGCTCAATAGTAACCGAAATTCTAAAAAACAGAATTTTGATATCAGAATTGAATATATACATTAAAAGAATCAGCTTATTATACTGATTCTAAATATATAAAATTCATCAAGTTTAGTTTTACCAATCAAAAGTTACGAGCCTGACAAAATTTGCCTGATTTCCAAAAAAGCGGGGAAGCACCCTTTAAAAGTCAAGGAATCATAACGTTGATTGTTTGTCCCAATAATTTTAAGAACGGCTCCTGAAATACAAGGGTTGTTTAATTAGAATTGGAAGCTTTATTAAAAGTGTTAAAAACCTTAGCGTAAAGAGCAAGGTATTGAGAAGGGATCACCTCCTTCATTTACGGAATAATTTCTGCTCATTTTGAGTTTTAATGTTAGAAATGGAATGTATTTAGTTTTAAAAGCTTCATACCGCATTGCTGACCTTAAAACTGTTTAGAGAATTTATTAACTATAATAGTAAAGAAATACATTTTTATTTTCCATAATAAATAACATAAAATTATGCGATGTAAAAAAAAAACAATAACTGATTCAAATTTAGTGAGAGCAAATTCAGACTACGTCAAATGCTAGGCTGCATTACCGTGTAATGGTGGTGATTCAACTAGTGAGCAGCTTGAGCAGCGGTGGTGAGCGACGAGGCCAAACTATATCTGTAAATATTTTTAATTCATTAAATTTCCTGTACTTCCACTTACCCTGAAATCTATTTCTACTCCATATTCCTCTTTTAATCTTCTAACTTCATCCAAATCTTTAGCAGAACATAAAGGAGTATCTACTTCATCCATTTCATCAAAGAGTTTATAATTCACTGAATGTGTTTTATTATTTTTATTTAAGCTCACCATATTCTTAAATCTATAGCCCCATATTACTTCTTTGGCTATGTAAGACGATTTGGCTTGAACTGGCAACCCTGTAGCTTCAGCTTCACCTTCTATAACAACAATTATTTCAAATTCTTCATTCATTAAGTCGTCAGCTGACATTTTATAAAAGGGAGAACTCTGGTTTATGACGTGGCAGATCCTTATTGGTAGAAAGAAGAAAAATGAGTCTCGGCCATTTTCTGCCTTTAGCTCAAGATCCTAAAAATAAAACAATTAATAAATATATTTTTAATGTACCCAGATCAGTGAAAAAAGTCTGTTGGTTTGAATTGGCTAAATGGCTACACAACCATATATGGCTTATAAAAAAAAGAAAAATCGGAAACCTAATCTTTAATGAAAGAAAGTATTCCATGTCTTTTTCGGTAGTAGTGTTTCTGACAATAATGGGTGCAAAATTAAAAAACGGAAACATGCGTAAAAAATTGGTAGAAACAGCGTAAAAACATATGGCACCAAACACCTCTAGAAGGTTTAGCTTTAAATGTGTGGTTGTTTCTAGGATTCAATAGATGGCGGTAAATATTGAGCAGTTTACATAAATGGCCTACGAATAAATTGAACAATCCAATCGATGCCTTTTTTATGCGTTTTCTGAACACAATAACCTTTTTTGTCGCATATTCAATTTTAACCCTATGTATAATAGATTATAATTATAATATATTTAATATGTTTAGTTTTAACCTGACCTTCTATATTTATAACCTTATTGGGATATATAACATTATAAGGCTTTTATAACCTTATATAGTTTCAACCTAACCTTGTATATACGTTTATAATTATTATAATATTTTATAAAAATAGAAATATTACGCAAATATATGAAATATACGTAAATACAAAATACCAAAAATAGCTACATAAAAGGTAAATGAGCCATGCTTTTATTGCATCCTTTCATCTGCATCTTTCGCTACCTTTGACAGCTCAAATCTTCGGCCCACGTATAGTGGACGTCGCTCTCTTCGTGCCTTCTTTACCCGCAGATACACAAACGTATTTATGTATGCTAAATGCGAGGGCGAACCCCCTGGTTTGTTAGGGGGTGGACGCCCTAATAAACGTAATAACTTCAGCTCGTTTTAAGTTTTAATGTTGCTCCTTACTTTAAGTTGAAATTTTATTATCTAATCTGTGATTGTTTTTTAAATAATGATGGGAAATCCGGCACCCCCTTCATAGCAATGTTCCTTATCCTATAAAAACTTCTTCCATGGAAAGATCTCCCCGCGTAATATACATAGGGGGTGTTTCTCCCCCTTTTTCGAAAATAAGGCAAATTTTCTCAGGCTCGTAACTTTTGATAGCTAAGACTAAACTTGATGAAACATGTATATTTGAAATCAGCATCAAAATGTGATTCTTTTGATGTAACTATTGGTATCAAAATTCTGTTTTTTAGAGTTTCGGTTACTATTGAGGTGGGTCGCTCCTTACATATAGTTCGTTACGACGAACTGTTTGAAAGGCATGGCAATATTGACACAATCGCCATTCTTTCAAAGAAATTAAATTAAAAAATATAAGTTTTTTCAACGGAAAGTAGGGAGCAAAATTAAAACTTAAAACGAACAGAAATTATTACGTATATTAGGGGGGTCGTCTCCTCCTCAATACCTCGATCTTGGTACTAAAGTCTTTTAGTACAATTATAAAAGCTTCTTATTGTTTTAATTAAGCGAGCCTTGTGTTTGAAGAGTCGTTCGTAAGGAATAGGGACAAAATTCAAACTTGCCTGAAGTGAGGATCATATTGAAGGAGGATCGTACATGAAATTGCAAATCTGACGATCCTAGGTCAGGTGACTTGGTGGACGTGCCAGCATATCACAACCCAGTTTAAATAGTTTCTAAAGCGTGGGTCATAAACTTTTCTTTTGCAAATTATAAAAACTCAGATAAAGGTGTAAATCAGCATTCAGTAGATATACTTTGCTGACGACTTTGTTGGTCGTTTCTGGTGATGTTGTTGGCCATCGTCGTTGATCAACAGTTTGTAGTGACAACCATTGTTGATCAGTAATGCAGTGACTAATATGGGTTTTAATTCATCAATATTGTGGAAAAAACGACCTAAAACTTAAATCAGTGTTGGTCACACTTTTTAGACCAATTAAGCGGGAAATGTTAAGGTAAAACAATCATGGATAAAATGGATTTGTTCCTACAATTTTAGAAGAAGAAAGACAGTCACTTTGTAATAAAGGTTGTTATATTTATCACTACTTTCTTATGAGTAATATACCCCTTTCCCATCCGAACTACCCCCAAATTTGATAAATTTAGATAAATATTATTGAACAAAACTGAAACTTTGAGAATTTAACCTGACTGAGAAAAGCTCGGAGTTAAATTGCCCGATACATTACTTTAGCTGCAGATTTTATAAAGATAAATCTAGAATGGGTATATAGGTACCTGTGCTTATGAAGTCTAGGGACGTCCAGTTCATGGACGCCCATAAGGGGGAAAGGGTCCAACCCCCTGGCTGAAAGACGCCGCCTTAAGTTTTATATTTTTGTTTTGAGATTTCTAATATACAACAAGACCCTGACGCCACGCCAATTAGGGAATGTTGGTGGTGGAGGGGGGTGAAAAATGGCAGCAGCGGCGCGCCCCAGGCGTGATCATTATTGACCGCAAACATTTATGTTTTGATTAGTCTTTCTCAAATCCCAGCTTTAATTTAAATGAGATTTGGGCTTGTTCACGAGTTAAAAAACTTTGCGAGTCGCTGGCTGGAAGCTGATAGTCTTTGTTATTCATCAAAAAAAGTAGAAATCTGGTAGAAACAAAATGGCTGTGGCGCTTCAGAAACGTTGCGTAATAGTTTAAATATTTTATAGCTATGTCTTCCCAACAAAATTAACTATCAAAATTTGTAACATTTTTTTTTCATCAAGCAACCGTCACCATCGAGAAGAACTGTCACCATTTACATCACAGCAGGGTTCGTAGGAAAATCTTTCGCCTTAGCTTTGATACCATCAAACATCCAGAAGGGGTTTGGAAAGTATATCCCCTTTCAATCCAGATTGTTTGGATAATAAAGATCTGTGATATGTGCTCTTAAATACAGAGGAACCAAATGTTTTTTAGCCCATGAAGCTGGTGGCAAATGGTCAAACTCATCAGATACTCTAGCTCCAGCACCTTACCTACCTACTCTGCCATCCTCTCAACCAATGCTTTCAGTGAGCCCTGTGATTTTGCAGCCACTATGAAGTAGGATAGTCATACCTGAACAAGCGGAATCTCATCCCAGCACCACCAACAAAGCAAAACACTTCAAAGAATAAAGGAGGGGTTAAAAAATGCTCACTTACACATCAGTGAAAACCAAAATTGGAGCTGCCTTTGCTACAAGGAAGGCAAAAGAGAGGTGGAAAAGAAAAGAAAAATGAAGCAACAAAAGCAAGAAAAACAAAGAAGCAGGCTGTGAATAGACTTGTTGAGAAGACAGCACTGAGAGTGAGAATGAAGCTGAAAAGGTTGAGACAGTGACTAATGATGACGGCTCAGAATGTTCTATTGGGTACGATAGTGAAAAGAAAAGTGAGTTTACTTTTGATCTGGGTCGCAGTTGGCAACTCTGTAAAAGTCATCTACGAGGGCCATTAGGGAGAAGGTAGACCCTACTGCAGAGCTCAGTGTGACGACTATATGTGGTGGAACAAGTAATGTGTGAAAGCGGCTGGAACTACCATATTATATTTATTATATGAAAGAGGATTTGGGGTAAAAAACCCCAGTACTTGGACAGTGGAATATCTTGGAAAAAAGTTTTGACTAAAATGAATCTTTCCTAAACAAGGGGAGTAGGTTCTTAAATCTTGACCTGATACAGATAGTTGGGATTGGCTGACTACAATCTTATAGACAAGGCTATTTAAATATGATTACTTTTTTCACAACAAATGTCAGTAATTGAGTCTGTCCATGATGGAGATGCTTCAGTTTTAAGGTCCTTTGTTCAAGATTGGGTAGTAGCCTATTTTCCAAGATTAGATTCAAGCCAAAAATTTGTAATTACAAATAGGCCTCTACTATTAACTTTCTGTGCAGTTAAAATAGTTACCATTGTATATGAGGGATATTTTCAAACTAGTGAAATACTTTTTAAGAAAATTTGGACAGATTTAGCAGAGAAAAATTAATTTTCCAGGTGGTATAATAGATATAACTATTGAGATGGTGATTAGGGAGACCTGCGTTAGTAGTTTCCTTCCAATTCATTTCAGTCGATGTCTGAAATAGTTGCCCATCCTGTAATTAGACACCTCCCAGTCTACTCTTAGTTATTACCCTCCATGGGTTTTACGACAAATAAGGAAAAACATTAATTGTCCTTGATGTTAAATTCAGGACTTGACAGTTAGGAACTTGAGATTTCTCAGAACCAACCATTTTAAGCAACGGTGCTATGTCACAGAAACAAAACCTCAGTATTTATAAACACCTGCCTATAGCAAGGCCTCTAGATATATTGATTCTTTGCTATACCAAGGTGTCTTGAAATAGAGAGGTCCATAAATCTTAAGTTCCTACCTGGAATTTAATCTGGTATCTTTTCGAAGGATAATTTTCTATTCAAAGAATGTGCTACAAGAACTAGTGCTGACTATAAGCTCACTCTGGAAGCACAAGAAATTCTTACAAACTATTAACCGCACTTGATTTCTTAGCAGGAAAATCGAAATTTTTTAACCAAACGAGAAAAGAAAAGCTCCAACATTGCGGTTGACGCATTAAAGAATTGGCTCAAATTGTTTCAAAGTCAGTGGAACGCCGCCACCTTGGTCGGTGGCGGTGTGCCGGCAGATATACGATACTTAGGTTGTGGTCGACCCCACATCTTGTCAGCGGCATTCGATGCATAGACTGACGCGGGTCCGGGGTCTATATACAATATTAGAAGTAATCATTAGACCAGGCCCCCCTAAAATTAGCTTATGGGCGTCCTTATTCCAGTTCTGAAGGTTTTAAGTTGGTCTTGAACGGGAAGCTTTATATAAAAACACAAGGAAAAATGTCATAGTGGCTGGTTACGCGAGGGCTGATGAGCTCTGCACCCGCTTACTTTTTCCAAAATTATTCTATTTAAAACAGTCATATTGCGATTTAAAGGGATTCTAATAAATAAAATTCATTATTTAAGGACTATTCCCGAAAAATCTCTGAAAGATCTCGAGTAAAAGGAAAAGACCCGTCTATATAGACAATCTATAATTTTTGCGTTGTGGGGCGGGGAGCAGGTGGTAACATAAGCCCCCTGGAATACTTACTTGACATATGTTTCTTTTAGACATCTAAGTTGCCCAATTAGTATTTTTGACTAATTTCAACATAGAGTATAAAATAAATATAATAGAAATACTATAATAGAAATACTTCTAAAAAAATATAATAGATATATAATTTATAACCACGTATATACATATTAACAAATGTAATTAATTGTGTCATATATTACCTGCTGACAATCTATAATTTGCGCGTTGTGGGGCGGGGAGCAGGTGGTAACATAAGCCCCCTGGAATACTTACTTGGACATATGTTTTCTTTTAGACATCTAAGTTGCCCAATTAGTCTTTTTGACTAATTTCAACATAGAGTATAAAATAAATATAATAGAAATACTATAATAGAAATACTTCTAATAAAATATAATAGATATATAATTTATAACCACGTATATACATATTAACAAATGTAATTAATTGTGTCATATATTACCCGCTGACAATCTATAATTTGTGCGCTGTGGGGCGGGGAGCAGGTGGTAACATAAGCCCCCTGGAATACTTACTTGGACATATGTTTTCTTTTAGACATCTAAGTTGCCCAATTAGTCTTTTTGACTAATTTCAACATAGAGTATAAAATGAATATAATAGAAATACTATAATAGAAATACTTCTAATAAAATATAATAGATATATAATTTATAACCACGTATATACATATTAACAAATGTAATTAATTGTGTCATATATTACCTGCTGACAATCTATAATTTGTGCGTTGTGGGGCGGGGAGCAGGTGGTAACATAAGCCCCCTGGAATACTTACTTGGACATATGTTTTCCTTTAGACATCTAAGTTGCCCAATTAGTCTTTTTGACTAATTTCAACATAGAGTATAAAATAAATATAATAGAAATACTATAATAGAAATACTTCTAATAAAATATAATAGATATATAATTTATAACCACTTATATACATATTAACAAATGTAATTAATTGTGTCATATATTACCTGCTGACAATCTATAATTTTTGCGTTGTGGGGCGGGGAGCAGGTGGTAACATAAGCCCCCTGGAATACTTACTTGACATATGTTTCTTTTAGACATCTAAGTTGCCCAATTAGTCTTTTTGACTAATTTCAACATAGAGTATGTTCCCGCCTTTCTTTAAAAGGAAAGACAAAATAATGGAGGAGCAGGATCAAGGGAATTCCTTTGGTCCTTGACTCAAATGAATCTACTATTTTTATATGACTCCTATTTAAACAATGTACGATATGTCTGTCTCCCCATTTAAATGGAGCACTGAAGCTCATGTTCTCTATTGGATTCTGGAATATAAATAGCATATACTGTGATGATGTTGCATAACAACAGTTTCTTTTTTATTGCCAGTTTTATCCTTACAAATGAGATTCTGGACTAAGGCTAATCAAGCTTCAGAAGCTTATAATACAGTCGACTTAACTGAAACGAGAATAGATATATAATTTATAACCACGTATATACATATTAACAAATGTAATTAATTGTGTCATATATTACCTGCTGACAATATGTAATTTGCTCCCCTTCTATGGTTGTCCTTGTCCGTACTAATTCTCCTCTAACCTTAGCATCTACAATCATGGACCTTCTTATGTCAGCAACACGAAACATGATACATAGATTTCCGTCTCTCATGCATATTGCAGCTTTCTTACTGAAAAGAACTGTTTGTGATCTCATTTTTGGCCGAGCTAGCTTGGCGATCACCACACCCACTAAGAAAGCCTGCATAAAGAAAAAATGGTGAAAGATCTTATTTGTCAGCATTGAGTCAAGTAAGGCTCAAAGTTTCTACCATAAAGAAACAGAGGTTTGGCTTGTTGAAATTTTGTGAAAATTTTCCGTTCTTTTTGCTTACTTGACATTTAACTTGCTTGAACTGAAATCATTTTAATTGGCTTTAAAAAGACTCAGGAACAAAGGAGAACCAACCGCGTTTTGATGTGCTTCAAAAGTTTGTTTGATGCAATGTGGAATCTGTGCTAATGTGTTAGGACAGACTTGGCCCTTAAAAACCTACGGTACGTGCGCAGGGGTCGTTAGGCCTGCTCCCCTGAGCTATCAAAGCTTCTACAATATTTCTTATAATTTTCTCATATTTTTATTTAATTCACAACTTCTTCGTATTTTTTTTAAAGTAGTTTTCCCCTCTTGCTTAAAAAATTTGTAAAAAAAAAAGAAAAAAAGTACATGCTGTGCTTTTCAGTAAATTATATATAAAAAAAGTTTTTTAAATACAAGTAAGGAGCGACATTAAAACTTAAAACGAACAGAAATTACTCCGTATATGAAAGGGACTTTTCCTCCTCAACGCCCCGCTCTTTATGCTAAAGTTTGACTCTTTCTCTTAACTCTACTTCTTAAAACAGTAAAAAACTTTAGCGTAAAGAGCGGGTTGTCGAGGAGGAAAAGCCCCTTTCATATACGGAGTAATTTCTGTTCATGCATGTTTTGATCTTGGCTCTCCGCACATAAATAATTAAACGAAATTTGCATATAATTTTTTTTTTGGCTAAATGGCTTTCTCATAGTTTTGATCGGAAGATTTTGAGAAAAAAGGAGAGAGGGAGGAAGCCTTGTTGCCCTCCAATTTTTTGATTACTTAAAAAGGTAACTAGAACTTTTAATTTTCTTACGAGCATTTTCATTAGTGAAAAATATACGTAATTTACGAATTAACTTACGTAACGAACTTCTATATTCGTATGCTTTTATTGCGTATATGAGTTCACCCCTCGTCGATATCTCGCTCTTTACACTAAAGCTTAAATTCTGTCCCAATTCCTTAAGAATGACCCTTGAATTACAAAGGCCGTAGAATAAATAGTTGAAATTACTAAAAATACTTTAGCGTAAAGAGCGAGGTATTACGAGGAGGTAAACCCCTCTTATGCGCAATAATTTCTGCTCGTTTTACGTTTTAATGCTGTTCCTCACTTTCAGTAGAAAAAAACTTTTCATATTTATTTTTTCATTGTTTTTTTTTAATAATGCAAAAAAATCTTGCGTGCCCTACATTGAAAGTCTCTTCCCCCATGAGAAGTTTTTCCATGGAAAGATCCTTCCACGTAACCCTCCTCCCCACCTCAAATCTCCCTCCCAAAACAAAAAAATCCCCCTGAAAACGTCTGTACACTTCCCAGTAACCATTACTATATGTCAACACAGGTCAAAGTTTGTAACTTGCAACCCCTCCCACGGGGACTGCGGGGAATAAGTCGTCCCCAAAGACATAGTTATTAGGTTTTTCGATTATGGTGAATAGAATGGCTATCTCAGAATTTTGATCCGGTGACTTTGGGGAGAAAATGAGCGTGGGGGGGCCTAGGTGGCCTCCGATTTTTAGGTCACTAAAAAAGGACACTGGAACTTTTAATTTCCGTTAGAATGAGCCCTCTCGTGACATTCTAGGACCACTGGGTCGATACGATCACCCCTGGGAAAAAAAAACAAAAAAAAAACAAAAATACAAAAAAACAAATAAACACGCATCCGTGATTTTTCTTCTGGCAAAAAATGCGAAATTCCACATTTTTGTAGATAGGAGCTTGAAACTTTTACAATTAGGTTCTCTGATACGCTGAATCTGGTGGTGTGATTTTCGTTAAGATTTTATGACTTTTAGGGGTGTTTTCCTCTTTTTCTAAAATGAGGCAAATGTTCTCTGGCTCGTAACTTTTGATAGGTAAGACTAATCTTGATGAAAGTTATATATTTAAAATCAGCATTAAAATGCAATTTTTTTGTGTAACTATTAGTATCAAAAGTTTCGGCTACTATTGAGCCGGGTCGCTCCTTACTACAGTTCATTACCACGAACCGTTTGATCATAAACCAAAAATAATTACAATTTTTTTTTAGACCGAAGTATTCGCTCTTCATTGGAATATATACTAAACTCTAGATGTAACCGATCTATATATTTGTCAGTAATGCCAAATTGAAGCATTGGCTTTTGGGGTTCGACAGTACGGACAAACATCGATACCAATTAAGATGGGGCTTGGTATACTATGGCTCTCAAGTACCAAAAAAGAACTTTTAATTGTTCAAATTTTTGCCTCTAGGTGAGATGATAAGTACCAGGGAAGTATCCAGGATTTTTTTTCGGGGGGAGGGATTCTACGGAAGATTTTTTTGGAAGGGGTTTACTAAAAAATTTAAAAAACGCAACAAAAATTGGTTTATATTTACTTTTTGTTACTTTTTTTCGAGTCCAACAAACATTTATGGAGGGAGTCAAACCCCTTAACCCCCCTCCCCCTGGATACGGTCTTGCTAAGTACCAATAGCCTTTGGCACACATTCAACAGATAGGGATGTGATCCTGTAGTGTTTTTGGGAAACGCCTGGAAGCCTGTTGCAAATGTTAGTTTCACAAGAGAAGATACCATTTAGGCTTCTGATATTTTCGTCCTACCGGTATTACAAACTGACTTACCAGTGCACTACCAGGATGTTGATGTGGCAGCTGATGTGGAACTTCACCACATGCACTACTACATCAACTACCTAGCATTTTTACAAAATCAACTTTTTAGACCCATACTTGTCTCTGTCTTTGAAAACTCTTAAGCCAAACATATAACTTTTTTACTTCCTATATTATTTGACATAAAAAAATACCTCAAGAATTAAACCAAAGATGATCTGAATGAAGAAAAGATATATTCCGTCAAGGCAGTGCTCAGTTGGTCTTTTCCCTCCAAACCCACTTGTTTGTTGTGCTTCGATGCTGAGAAGGACGGCCGAGGTGAAGCTGTACATTTCGCCGACGCAAGGGATGAATTCACCACTTTTCTGCCGAGCTAAAATAAAAATCAGGAACCTCAATAAAGGGATATTCTTCTTCAAATTTTTCATAAAGAGGGATACAAAGATTACAAAAGGGATACAAAGATTTCATGAAGAGGGATACTTTTATTACAAAGTAGACTATCTGACTTTCCAAATATTGAAAAAAGAAGAAAAAAAACAAGAAAATTTTATAAATCATATTGGCCAGCTATAGCAAAAATAAACTGTAAAAATGCAGACTGAGAATAGGGTTTTTAAGGCCAACAAAGATGATGGACTGATAATAAGAGTATTTCGGGAGGGCAACCGCTGTCCTTTTCAGCGTTATAAGAGAAATTTAAAAGTAAACATGTTCACATTATCTGAACAAAGATTATGAAACAACTCGGATAAAAACAAACTGATAGAAACAAGCAACGTGGAAAGCCACCATAAAAAAATTGGAAAAACTAAAAACAATCTAAAAACCAAACAACGAGGAGAAACAAACAAAATCAGCAAAAAGATATGCTACTAGCCCTATACTAAATAATTATTTTAAAAATTAGATTTACCAGTTTCTTATTTACTATTATCCGTTTCTTATTACTATTTACTTATACTATTTATACTATTTAATTATTACTATTTAATCAGTTTCTTATTTACTATTGAGCGAGCACTATTGGATTATGATAATCGTATATATCTGTGAGTGGCTCACTTTTGATATTGTTTTTTTGGGAGAATTAAATTTTTAATCCTGCTAATTTTGGATTATATTTATTTGTTACTCTTGATGGTCATCCGTTTTCTTTGGTTTTCAGATTTTTTCAACTCTCCTAATTTTTGTGGCTTTCTATGTTGATTGTTTTCATAAGTTTGTTTGTATCCGGAATGTCTCGTACACATTTCCGTTCAGATAATGTGAACGTGTTTACTTCTAATTTTCTCTCATAACGCTGAGGTAGGAGGTGGTTGTCTTCCCAAAATATATGTTTTGTTCGTTCAGTATTTCTGTTGGCCTTAAAAAGTTCTATTCTCGATCATTGTTCCTTTCTTTTTTTTTTTTAATAGTAGACTCATTTCTTCAAAAAAAGTTCCTGAAAAAAAACTAAACTATGGAAAGTGAGCTCCATCAGCAGTGAGTCGAAGACCCAAGACCATCTTCCTATTACTCTCTCGAAAAAAAAATCACTCAACAGACATCTGACAAAGTTCAACAAACAAAAAAATGTTTGTTGCAACCAAATACAGTTCACTGTCAGAGTTCAAAGAGTGAAGAGCTAAACCAGTTTTCAATTGAATCGGATATAGTCCTTGCTGAAAATTAAATAAAAAAAACTAATTTTTTTAGCTGAAAGTAAGGAGCGACATTAAAACTTAAAACGAACAGAAATTACTCCGTATATGAAATGGGTTGTCCCCTCCGCAATCCCTCGCTCTTTACGCTGTAGCTTTTAATTGTTTTAAAAAGTAGAATTGTGGCAAAGAGTCAAACTTTAGCGTAAAGAGCGAGGGATTGCGGAGGGGACAACCCATTTCATAAGCGGAGTAATTTCTGTTCGTTTTAAGTTTTAATGTCGCTCCTTACTTTCAGCTAAAAAATGAGTTTTTTTTTATTTAATTTCTGAACGTTTTTGAATTAATGCATGTTTGGTTTTGGCTCTCCGCACATAAATTATAAAAATGAAATTTGTATATTAATTCTTTTTTTGGCTAAATGGCTTTCTCTTAGTTTTGATCACACGATTTTGAGAAATAAGGGGTGGAGAAGGAGGTCTAGTTGCCCTCCAATTTTTCGGTTACTTAAAATGGCAACTAGAGCTTTTAATTTTTAACGAATGTTTTTATTAGTAAAAAATATACGTAACTTAAGAATTAACTTACGTAACAAACTTTCATAATCTTATATTTTTATTATGTATACGAGGGGGTTTGTACCCTCGTTAATACCTCGCTCTTTACGCTAAATCGTAAGTTTTGTCCCAATTCTTTAAGAATGACCCCTGAATCAGAAAGGCCGTAGAATAAATAGTTGAAATTACTAAAAATACTTTAGCATAAAGAGCGAGGTATTTATCTCCTCCTAAATACCTCGCTCTTTATGTTAAAGTATTTTTAGAACCCCTCATATGCATAATAATCTCTGTTCGTTTTAAGTTTCAATGCTACTCCTTCCTTTCATTTGAAAAAACGTTTTTATGTTTATTTTTCATTGTTTTCTTATAGTAATGCTAGAAAATCCTGCGCCCTTTTCATTGAATTTTTCTTCCCCCATGACAGATTCCTCCAAGGAAAGATCCTCCAACATAGCTCCCTCCCCTCAGCCCCACCCCCAAACAAAATAAAATCCCCCCTGAAAACGTCTGTACACTTCCCAATAACCATTACTATATGTAAACACTGGTCAAAGTTTGTAACTTGCAGCCCCTCCCCCAGGGATTGTGGGGGAGTAAGTCATCCCCAAAGACATAGTTATTATGGTTTTCGACTATGCTGAACAAAATGGCTATCTCAAAATTTTGATCCGTTGACTTTGGGAAAAAATGAGCGTGGGAGGGGGCCTAGATGCCCTCCAATTTTTTGGTCACTTAAAAAGGGCACTAGAACTTTTCATTTCCGTTAGAATAAGCCCTCTTGCGATATTCTAGGACCACTTGGTCGATACGATGACCCCTGGGGAAAAGAAAGAAAGAAAAAAAAAACAAATAAACACGCACCCGTGATTTGTCTTCTGGCAAAAAATACAAAATTCCACATTCTTGTAAATAGGAGCTTGAAACTTCTACAGTTTTGTTCTCTGATACGCTGAATCTGATGGTGTCATTTTCGTTAAGATTTTAGGACTTTTAGGGGGTGTTTCCCCGTATTTTCTTAAATAATGCAAATTTTCTCAGGCTCGTAACTTTTGATGGGTAAGACTAAACTTGATGAAACTTATATATTTAAAATCAGCATTAAAATGCGATTCTTTTGATGTAGCTATTGATATCAAAATTCAACTTTTTAGAGTTTTGGTTACTATTGAGCCGGGTCGGTCTTTACTACAGTTCGTTACCACCAACTGTTTGATTTGATGAACTTGCGTGAATAACCAAGCACATATTACAAACGTGAGTACTTTTGGGGCAGCAAATTGGAACATTTTGTTGTTGAAATTTGTTACTTGTAATGTCCCCCACCCCATTGTGATTGAAGATCGTAAAATGGCAAAATACAAACCGTTAAATCTTGTCCTAGCTTCATTTCAGGTATACCTTTTATGGCCATCAGTAGTTATTAAAACCACCAAAGACTAGAAAAATCAAGCTAGATATCTAGTCTTTTGCTATGGTAGACACTTTGAGCATAATATAGCTGAAGCACCTATCCGCAACTGATGACCAATTTAAAGAACCTTCTGTGAGGACAGATAAAGATGTAAATAAGGCTTTTGAAGAGTAGCGCTTATCCCCTGATATTTTCAAGACTCTAAGTAAAACCTACTTATCACTACCCACTAAAACTAAGGGAAAATCCAGCCTAGCACCATCAACTCCAACTTCTGTATCGGCATCAACTTTAAAAGAAATAATAAATGAAACTCAAGAGGAACTAATGAAACACTAAATTAAATAAAAAAAAACAAGTTTTTTTAAATGAAAGTAAGGAGCAACATTAAAACTTAAAACGAACAGAAATTACTCCGTATATGAAAGGGGCTTTTCCCCCTCAACGCCTCGCTCTTTACGCTAAAGTTTGACTCTTTCTCTTAACTCTATTTTTAAAACAGTAAGAAACTTTAGTGTAAAGAGCGGGGCGTTGAGGAGGAAAAGCCCCTTTCATGTACGGAGTTATTTCTGTTCGTTTTAAGTTTTGATGTTGCTCCTTACTTTCATTTAAAAAAACTTGGTTTTTTTATTTAATTTCTGGACGTTTTTCAATCAATTCATGTTTTGATCTTGGCTCTCCGCACATAAATAATTAAAACGAAATTCACATATTAATTAATTGCAATTAATCGGAAGATTTTGAGAAAAAAGGAGTGAAGGAGGAGGCCTAGTTGCCCACCAATTTTTTGATTACTTAAAAAAGCAACTTCAACTTTTAATTTTTTACAAACGTTTTCATTGGTAAAAAATATACTTAACTTACGAATTAATTTACGTAACCAACTTCTATATTCGTATTTTTTATTGCGTGTATGAGCTCTTTACCCTAAAGCTTAAATTTTTTCCCAATTCCTTAAGAATGAGCTCTGAATCACAAAGGCCGTAGAATAAATAGTTGAAATTAATTAAAATACTTTAGCGTAAAGAGTGAGGTATAACGACGGGGTAAGCCCCTCATATGCGTAATAATTATTGTTCGTTTTAAGTTTTAATGCTGCTCCTTACTTTCAGTAGAAAAACTTTTCATAGTTATTTTTTCATTGTTTTTTTTTCAAATAATACTAGAAAATCCTGTGTCCCCTTTATTCAAATTCTCTTCCCCCGTGACAAGTTTCTTTATGGAAATATTCTCCCACGTAACCCCCCTCAAATCTCCCCCTTAAACAAAAAAAAAATCCCCCTGAAAACGTCTGTACACTTCCCAGTAACCATTACTATATGCAAACACAGGTCAAAGTTTGTAACTTGCAGCCCCTCCCACGGGGTGCGGGGGAGTAAGTCGTCCCTAAAGACATGGTTATTATGGTTTTTCGACTATGGTGAATAAAATGGCTATCTCAGAATTTTGATCCGGTGACTTTTGGGAAAGAATGAGTGTGGGAGGGGGCCTAGGTGCCCTCCAGTTTTTTTGGTCACTTAAAAAGGGCACTAGAACTTTTAATTTCCGTTAGAATGAGCCCTCTCGCGACATTCTAGGACTAATCAGTCGATACGATCACCCCTGGGGAAAAAACAAACAAAAAAACAAAACAAAAAACAAATAAACACGCATCCGTGATCTGTCTTCTGTCAAAAAAAATGTGAAATTCCACATTTTTGTAGATAGGAGCTTGAAACTTCTACTTGAAGTTCTCTGATACGCTGAATCTGATGGTGTGATTTTCGTTAAGATTGTATGACTTTTAGGGGGTGTTTTCCCCCATTTTCTAAAATGAGGCAAATTTTCTCAGGCCCGTAACTTTTGATGGGTATAACTGAACTTGATGAAACTTATATATTTAAAATCAGCATTGCAATGCGATTCTTTTGATGTAACTATGGGTATCAAAATTCCATTTTTTAGAGTTTCGGTTACTATTGAGCCGGGTCGCTCCTTACTACAGTTCGTTACCACGAACTGTTTGATATTTCTCGTGTCGTATCAAATCAAACAGTTCGTGAACTGAGGTAAGGAGCGACCCGGCTCAATAGTAAACGAAACTTTAAAAAACGGGATTTTGATACTAATAGATACTTCAAAAGAATCGAATTTCTATGCTGATTTTAAATATATAAGTTTCATGAAATTTAGTCTTACCTATGAGAAGATAAGAGCCTGAGAAAATTGGCCTTATTTTGGAAAATAGGGGGAAACACCCCCTAAAAGTCATAAAATCTTCATCGCCTTCAGCGTATCAGAAAACCCTATTGCAGAATTTTCAAGCTCCTCTCTGCAAAAATGTGGAATATCGTATTTTTTGCCAGAAGCCCGATCACGGGTGCGTGTTTTTTACGATCACCCAGGGGTGATGTTTATTACGATCACCCAGGGGTGATCGTATCGACCCCGTGCTCCTAGAATGTTGCGAGAGGGCTCATTCTAACGGAAGTTAAAAGTTCTAGTGTCCTTTTTAAGTGGCCAAACAATTTGGAGGGCACCTAGACCCTCTTACATGCCCATTTTTTTACCCAAAGTCAAGGATTCAAAATTCTGCGATAGCCATTTTGTTCAGCATAGTCGAAAAACATAATAACTATGTCTTTGGGGACGACTTACTCCCTCACAGTCCCCGGGGAAGGGGCTGCAATTTACAAACTTTGACCAGTGTTTAAATACAGTAATGGTTATTGGGAAGTGTACAGACGATTTCAGGAGAATTTTTTTCCTGGTTAGGGAGGGGGTTGAGGGGAAGGGGCTACGTGGAAGGATCTTTCCATGGGGGAATTTGTCATGGGAGGAGAAAATTTTCATGAAGGGTGCGCAGGATTTTCTAATATTACTTAAAACAAAAGACAATGAAAAGATAAATATGAAAAATTGCTTTAATTGAAAGTAAGGAGCAGCATTAAAACAAAACGAACAAAAATTATTACGCATATGAGGGGCTCATCTCCTCCTAAATACCTGTTCTTTAGGCTAAAGTATTTTTGGTAATTTCAACTATTTCTTCTACGGCCTTTGTGATTCAGGGGTCATTTTTAAAGTATTGGAACAAAATTTAAGCTTTAGTGTAAAGAGTAAGGAATTAAAGAGGGGTATGTAGTAAAAATATAGGAATATAGAGGTTCGTTACGAAAGTTAATTTGGAAGTTACGTATGTTTTTTATTAATAAAAATGTTCGTAGGAAAATTAAAAGTTCTAGTTGCCTTTTTAAGTAGCCAAAAGATTGAAGAGCAGCTAGGCCTCCTCTCCCACTTCTCTTTTCTCAAAATCGTCTGATCAAAACTAAGAAAAAGCCATTTAGCAAAAAAAAACAAAAAATATGCAAATTTTGTTCTAAGTATTCATGTGCGGAGAGCCAAAACCAAGACATGCTATAATTCAAAAACTAAGTTTAAATTAATTCAAAAACTATAAATTAAATAAAAATAAAACAAGTTTTTTTTTAACAGAAAGTAAGGAGCGACATTAAAACTTAAAACGAACAGAAATTACTCCGTATATGAAAGGGGCTGTTCCCTCCTCAACGCAACGCTCTTTACGCTAAAGTTTTTCTGTTTTAAAAAGTAGATTTGAGAGAAAAAGTCAAGGGGGGGGGGGTAAAAGGCCGGTTGTGATTAGACATTTCAAACATACGGGTCATTTTGACTTAGTCCCAAGCTAATCTCTTAAATCCTTATGTCTCCTTCCTGCAGTTTCGACAATAATTTCTTAGGTTCCCTTAATCTTGTAACTGCATTTCGACTTCGTGTAAATTTTGGAGTTTCTGGTTCTTTGCTGATATTGATATGTCAAAAAGTATTTTGGGTGTTCTCTCTTATGTCACCTTTAGTCGGAGTATTAGAGACAGTCGTGTGATGTTTGGATTAAACATATTCCATGAACCTCCAAGATAGTGGTATTCTTATTAAAGTACTCTGTTTTTGTTAGTTGGCAACTTTTGCTAAATGTTAACGTTGCAAGTTCTTGGTGCGTCATCTTACAAGTTTTTATATTTTGTATTTTACAGTGTCTGCCTTATACAATATTCCAGTCAAGTATGATTAGGTTACAACACCAATGACTGATTTTATCTTAAGCTTCCCCTATTTCCGTATTCTCCTGAGAATTTAAAAAATATATTCGAACTAAAGAAATTGCGCATGATTGGTTAGCTGACCATCAGAAAATTTCAGTGAAGGGATCCCAAACCACGAGGAACAAGAAGAATTTCAGGGGAGTGGGGCTTTTTAGAGACCATTTTCAGGACCTAAAAAGGTAAAAATATAGAATAATATTGCACACAAAATGTTTTTGATAATTTTAAGTTCATGTTAAAGGTTTGAAAGATGCTGAGAATCATTGCAATGTTTTTCGAGAAATCTTTCCTAGAAACGATAGGAAACCTACGTAAATATTATACATTCAATTAATCAAATATTCACCGATTACATTTTTAAGATATTAGTTGGTTACTTTAAAAAAAAACAGTGTTTTCTGAGAAATTTGCAAGATGGTGTTAGAGAGTTTTATTTTTAACCATAAACACAAGCCTTTGAAGAAAAATTTACTTGAAAAGTTTTATTAGCTTGACAAACGTTCTGAACTCAAGACAATATGAGCGAAGCTTAACAGATTAAACAGCGTGGGACATAAATGGAATAAAATACGTTATAATAAATTAAGGTAAAGCGTTCGATTGATATAATCCGTTATGAGAAGCTGTTGATAAAGCTTAAGATCTATATCTCCGTTTTGGTTGGAAAGATAAGTGTTAAAGCAAACATTTGGAATGGGTCATCCTATTTTCGGATTTTAAGTTTTTATAGATACAACCAGTATGATAGTAAGACTGTCAGGAACCACGCATGATAGGTCATCGGAATATATTTACGTGATAAAGTTTTATTCGCTTGATAAGACTCAACAGAATGTGAATGGAGCTTGATAATTCATGAAAATTCATGATTTAATTTATAATTACATAAAAAACTGATATTTTTTGTATTCGTTTTGAAAACTTGAAAAGTGGTGAAGCATGCTATGGAGCGAACTGTCGCTATTTCAGAACTTAAAAGTTAGCTTTTATAGATGAAATCGCTGTAATAGTTTGAATCTAACGAAGTGAGCGTGGTGGATCAAAATTTACTTGGCAATTCTTGGTAAAAAAAAAATGGTAATTCACTTGGTAAAAAAATTATTTTGTAATCAAAATTTATTTGCTAAAGGTTTATTCGCTTGACAAAATGTCAGGACTCAAAAGTGTGTAAGTGAACTCTGAAAAACCATTCAGCATGGAAGACAGAGAGGGTTAACATTGGTTAAAATGACAAGTGCCAAAGCACACGTGAAGCGAATATATTTTTCGGAACTTAAAAGCTAGCTTTTATAGATGCAGCTAGTATTGTAGGTTGACTGACAGGATTTGCGCATGAAAGATCATCACACAATATTTACTTTACAAACTTTTATTTGCTTGAAAGGACTCAAGAGAGTGTGAACAGAACTTAACAAATGATGAGATAAGGAACACAGAGTGGTGACAAAATATATTGCAATAAAATAGGAAAAAGTGTTGGAGTAATATAATCTATTGCGAAAGGTTGTTGGTGAAGTTTAAATGTTCCTACTTTCAGATTTATCGAAAAATAGAGATGACACCTTTCGAATATATTAAAACTGAAAGGTTGTCTGACACGCTTTCAAAACTTTTAGGAATTACACTTCCGGTGATGACCAAAAACGGAAAAAAAAGTCTTAAGAATATCTTAAAATGACAAATGACAAATAAAAGTCTTAAAATTACAAAAGAATGAATCTTAGAAAACTAAGATTCAATGAGACTTAAAAACCACAAAAAAAGTTTTAAAGAAAATCTTAAAAATGTTCTTGTAGAAAGACCTCTATTGTACCTTTTATTAACTAGGAAATGGGTTGATATGAATAGTTATGCCTTTGAAAATTGTCACAAAATGTCTTGATATAAACAGTTATGTCTTTGAAAATTGTTACACAAATAGTCACAAAAATCGAAGCATGCAATAGGATGGACGAGCTTCTTTCTGGAACATAAAAGCTAACTTTAACGGATGAAACTAGAGTAAAAGTTGTAATGCTGAAAACTGCGCATGACAGATATTTACATCGAAATCTACCTTCATACGTAACAAAAGGAGTGACCCAAGACGTTCAATCAGGAGGAATGGACTTGAATAAAAAAGTGAGTAAGAGTGAAAGAGACACCATGGCGAGGTGACTCTCCTTTCCTTCCACGAAAAAAAAAATGCTATGTTTAAAACAAATGTGAAATATTTTCTAGTATTAATCACTTTTCTACACATCAGACTCACCTGGAAACACTTTTGAGGCACCCTTCCTCTATTTAGTTTCCATTGATACTCTTAAGTGTAGACCACCAAACTTTCGCTTCTAAACTTTTATGGCTGCCTTTATGCCATTTGTTGAAGTAGGTGTGAGCAAAATCGGGTAATGTATGGTCCCAGGAGTAACAGGGATAATGTGTGGTAATATGTAGGTGTGATGGAACATATAAAGGTACAACATTTTTATGATCTTACTTGAAGAGTTCAAAAACACCAGAGTTCACCAAAATTTTTTATGGCACTTGGTATTAACCAAGTGTCATATAGCGATCGCAAATTCTGTCGCTCTGTCTCCGTTTTGCTACTTTAGGCACTTCCAGGTAAGCTAGGACGATGAAATTTGGCAGGCGTATCAGGGACTGGACTAGATTAGTACAGAAATAGTCATTTTCCCGATTTGACCGTCTGGAGTGGGTGGAGTAGGGGGCTGGTTAATTCGGAAACAATACAAAAAAGGAAGTATTTTTAACTTACGAACGGGTGATGTGATCTTAATGTAATTTGATGTTTGGAAGGATATCATGTCTCAGAGCTCTTATATTAAATCCCGACCAGATCCGATGAAATTGCGGGGAGTTGGAGGGGGAGGAACCTAAAATCTCGGAAAACGCTTAGAGTGGAGGGATCATGATGAAACATGGCGGGAAAAATAAACAGAAGTCCTAGATACGGTATTGACATAGTCGGAACGGATCTGCTCTGTTTGGGGGAGTTGGAGGGGGGGGGGTTAATTCTGAAAAATTTGAAAAAATGAGGTATTTTTAACTTACGAAAGAGTGATCGGATCTTAATGAAATTTGAAGTTTGGAAGGATATCGCGTCTCAGAGATCTTGTTTTAAATACCGACTGGATCCGGTGACATTGGGGGAAATTGAGGGGGAAGAACCTAAAATATTAGAAAACGCTTAGAGTGGAGGGATCAGCTGGTGGGAAAAATAAGCACAAGTCCTAGATACGTGATTGACATAACCGGAATGGATCCGATCTCTCTGGGGGAGTTTTTTTTTTTTTGGGGGGGGTTAATTCTGAAAAATAAGAAAAATGAGGTATTTTTATCTTAAGAAGGAGTGATCGGGTCTTAATGAAATTTGATGTTCGGAAGGATATCATTTCTCAGAGCTCCCGACCGGATCCGGTGAAGAGGAAGTTGGGGGGGGGCGGAACCTAAAAGCTTGAAAAATGCTTAGAGGGCAGGGATCGGGGATGAAACTTGGTGGTAAAATAAGTACAAGTCCTAGATACGGGATTGACATAACCGGAACGGTCTGCTCTCTTTGGGGGAGTTGGGGGGGAGGTTTAATTCTAAAAAAATAGAAAAAATGAGGTATTTGTGACTTACGAAAGTGTGTTCGTATCTTAATTAAATTTCATATTTAGAAGAACCTCAAACCTCAGATCTCTTATTTTAAATTCCGACTGAATCCAGTGTCATTAGGGGGGGGGGGGGCGTAAATCTTGGAAAATGCTTAAAGCGGAGAGATCAGGATGAAACTTGGTGGAAAGAATAAGCACAAGTCCAAGATAGGTGACTGACATAACCAGACCGGATCCGCTCTCTTTGGTGGAGTTGGGGAGGGGGAGTAATTCGGAAAAATTAGAAAAAATGAGGTAATTATAACTTACGAACGGGTTATCAGATCTTAATGAAATTTGATATCTAGATGAATCTTGTGCTTTAGAGCTTTCATTTTAAATCCCAACCAGATTCGGTGACATTGAAGGGAGTTGAAGGGGAAGCCGGAATTCTTGGAAAACGTGAAAATCGAGGTATCTTACGAATAGGTGATCAGATCTTGATGAAAGTTGATATATAGAAGAATCTTATGTCTTAGATGCTCCATTTAATGAAATTTGATATTTAGAAGGAACTCATGTCTCAGAGCTCTTATTTCAAATCCCGAACAGATATTTCGACATTGTGGGAAGATGGAGGGGGAAACTGGAAATCTTGGAAAACGCTTATAAATGTCGTAGATACATGATCAGTACTTAACTAGCTTTCAGTACTGAGCTAGCTTTCATGGTGTCAACATCTAAACTAATCGGATTATTTTTCATTTTCACATACCTGATAGTCTGAGGTATAAATTTTAATCCCACTTGCTAGATCTCGTAGTATTTGGCAAAATACCAGTTTTAGTTAAAACTTGTGTGACGGTTTATCAAGGTGTCAACATCTATTGATTTCACATATTTGATATTCTGTGGACTTAAATTGAATGTAAGGCGAGAGGGAGAGGAAAGAAAAGGAAAAGAAAGGGAAGGTGGAGTAAAGGAGTGAGGCAGGTTAATTTTAGAAAGCATTTGGTCAGTGTAAAATGGAAGACAAATTAATTTTGAATCCTGTTTTGAACTTATTAAGCCGATCTCTAACTGATGGAGTTAGGCAAGAGTTAATCCAAAAGGCAGCTGTCGCTTATTTTGATCGCGATACCATCATCCAAGTAAAGAAAGTTCTTTTTGACGAACTGATGAGAGGTATTATGAGAACTGATGAGAGGGTATAGAGGGAGGAGAAACAAAAAGAAAATAAAAGAGAGGGAAGGTGGAGTAGAGGATTGAGGCAGGTTAATTTTAGAAAGCATTTGGTCAGTGTAAAATGGAAGACAAATTAATTTTGAATCCTGTTTTGAATTTTTTAAGCCGATCCCTAACTGATGGAGTTGGGCAAGAGTTAATCTTGCCTAACCATCATGGATACCATCATCCAAGCAAAGAAAGTTCTTTATGCCGAACTAAGTGTTACAACCCGAATGGTGACTCACTCTAAAGATGAAGATAATGTTCTTAACATGTGTAAAACTGTAGTTGCTGTTGCCAAGCAAAACCTAAAAATCCAAAAATTTGTTATTCTTAGTCCATGTGAAGTCCCAACTATAGGAGAGGCTGTAAATACCACAGTTGTATCCAAGATCAATGAGTTATTGCGTAAATTGGACAGCGCTCTGGCAAACATATCTCACCCTTCAAGTAGCTTCTCTGACCCGTCACTGGTCTTGCCCCAAAATCATGACTCAATGCCTAAACCCTCTTATGCTGTAATACGAAAAAAAAACTTCCAAAAGAGCCTAAAGGCCCAACTGAGCGATAAGCATCTATAGACGGTCGTTGTGATAGCCCTGGCAGCGATGTGTCTGAGCTACGCCGTGGCAAGAATGGATGGAAACTAGTCGTCTCATCTAAAGAAACCGCTAGTCTAATTGTTGAAAAGGCAAAGTGTTCTGATCCCACTCTAAATGAAGGCTCCGGGAGCCACTCTAACAGGCTCCTTCACTTAAGGAGCCTGCTTTTGTTGCTGTTATTAAACAAGTACCGGACGAACTAGTCTACTCGTCAATGAAGGAATTAATCCCAAAATGTATCAAAACAGTTAAGTGTGGTGCGTCACGCACATTCAAAGCGTATTTCAAATCAAGAAAAGACTTAGATCAGTTCCTTCAAGAATCAGTGAAAATCGGCTATGGGCAAATTGCCACCCAGGAGTTTGTGTTTTTGCCTCGTCGATGCTTTAACTGCCATATGACTGGCCACCGTGCAGCAAACTGCACAAACACCTGCGCTCAAAATGCGGAGCTAAGGACCGTAAGTATAAATTTAAATCCCCGTGTAAGAACAGTCCTTTTTGTGTTAGTTGTAGAGCTCCAGGCCATACGTGCTACAGCATTAACTGCCCTAAAAACCGTAAAAACGTGAGCCAATGACTCATGTGATAAATTTCATATCTTGGCATATGCATGGTTCTTTCGCGATTAAATTACCAGTGCTGATTGTTTGTTGAAAACGCTGAATTCACTGAAAATGCACATTTCAACGAAAAGGCCTACCATAAAAGCATTATTAAAAATTTAGGGGAGGGGGGCCTATGAAAAACTCACTTCCCTTGCCCCCCCCCGTCGATGGTACTGTTTTAAAACAATGAAAAGTTTTATTACCTTGCTCTCGTATATTTTTCCTTCAGTGTAGCTTGGTTTCCTGTAATCAGAGGGGGTGTATGTCTTTTTCTTTCGTTTTTTAATGCCTGAGTGTCAGAGATTTTTGTATATAAATTAAAGATATTTTATTTAACCAGCAGTTCTGATTCAAAGTAATGGGTTTTACACAATTTTTCTCACGCCTCATGTCTTGTCTCACTCCTGGGGGTTTGAATGGAACTTTTCAGGAATTTTTTGTAGGGGTGTGGAAAGTGTTTTCTTTTGTAGTTTTAAAATGCTTTGGGTAAAAAAAAACTTCTTTGGGGAATGAGAAGGGGATAAGTTAATAATAAATGGAAACAACGAATAACATAAAAACAGTGTCCGTTTTGTAATATCACTTAAATATAATTACTGGTCTACCAACAGAAAAAAAATGACAGTTCTTATAAGGATATATAAACGAAAATCACTAGTCTGATGGCACAGATATATTATAGCAATTTATTCAAAAACAAATAGGAACAATCACATTTTATTCAATGATAGCGTCAATGACAAATAATGGTGACACTTGACAATGACAATGGCGACAGACAATGGTGACAATTTATATAATAACACTATTGGCGATTATCGAAATTTACGACACAAAAACGAAAACAAAATAATGTTTTGAGGGATTTTGTCTGGAGAAACATACAATAATTCACCACTGTTTGTTTCACGTCGGGAAGACTGACTCGTTTACTAATAGACTAGTTCTTTATTTCCAGAATTCATGCTTAATTTCTTTTCAGATTGTTTTGCCTCGTCCCCCCCCCCAATATATCCAATTTTTTTAAATTGATTTTATCTTTAATAACTGTTTTTATTATTCTGAATTCTAAAATTTGTTAGGATTTATATATTTAGTAGATTTTTCTTTGTGCTTTCATATTGATTAAATAAAAGAACATGTTTTTTCAACTGAAAGTAAGGACTGACATTAAAACTTGAAACGAACAGAAATTATTCCGTATATGAAAGGGGCTGTCCCTCCTCAACATCCCGCTCTTTACGCTAAAGTCTTTTATTGTTTTAAAAACTAGAGTTGTGAGAAAGGGTCATAAACGCTAGAGTTTGACTCTTTGTAACACTTCTATTCTATAAAATAATAATAAAAAAACAAATAAACACGCATCCGTGATCTGTAAAATACATAATTCCGCATTTTTATGGCACTTGGTATAAACCAAGTGACTTATAGCAATCGCAAATTCTGTCGGTCTGTCGGTCCCGGTTTTGCTACTTTAGGCACTTCCTGGTAAGCTAGGACGATGAAATTTGGCAGGCGTATCAGGGACCGGACCAGATTAAATTAGAAAAATTCTTTTTTTCCCGATTTTCGTTTTCCGATTTGACCATCTGGGGGGGGGGGAGTGGGGGGCCCGTTAATTTGGAAAAAATAGAAAAATTGAAGTATTTTTAACTTACGAACGGTCGATCAGATCTTAATGAAATTTTATGTTTGAAAGGATATCGTGTCTTAGAGCTGTTATTTTAAATCCCGACCGGATCTGGTGATATTGGGGGGAGTTGGGAGGGGGAAACCTAAAATCTCCACTTAGAGTGGAGGGATCGGGATGAAACTTGGTGGGAAAAATAAGCACAAGTCCTAGATACGTGATTGAAATAGCCGGAACGGATCCGCTCTTTTTGGGGTACTTGGGGGGAGGGGGGTTAATTCTGAAAAATTAGAAAAAATGAGGTATTTTTAACTTACAAACGGGTGATCGGATCTCAATGAAATTTGATATTTAGAAGGATATCGTGTCACAAAGCTCTTATTTTAAGTCACGACCGGATATGGTAACATTGGGGGGAGTTTGAGGTGGGGGAACCTAAAATGATGGAGAACGCTTAGATTGGAGGGATCGGGATGAAACTTGGTGGGAAAAATAAGCAGAAGTCTTAGATACGTGATTTACATAGTTGGAACGGATCCGCTCTATTGGGGGAGGGGGTTAATTCTGTAAAATTTGAAAAAATGACGTATTTTCAACTTACGAAGGAGTGATCGAATCTTAATGAAATTTCATATTTTGAAGGACCTCGTAACTCAGATCTCTTATTTTAAACCTCAACCGGATCGAGCGTAATTGGGGGGGGGGGCAGTTGGGGGGTACCGGAAATCTTCGAAACTACTTAAAGCGGTGAGATCAGGATGAAACTGGATGGGAAGAATAAAAACCTGTCTAAGATACGTGACTGACATAACCGGACCGGATCTACTCTCTTTGGTGGAGTTGGGGGGGGGGAATAATTTTGAAAATTGAGGTATTTGTAACTTACGAATGGGTGACCAGATCTTAATGAAATTTGATATTTAGAGGGGTTTTGTGCTTTAAAGCTCTAATATTTAATTCTGGCCAGATCCTGTGACACTGGGGGATAGGAGGGGGAAATCAGAATTCTTGGGAAACGTGAAAATTGGGATATTTTTATCTTACGAATAGGTGATCGGATCTTATTGAAATTTGATATTTAGAAGGAATTCATTTCTCAGAGTTCTCATGTCAAATCCCAACCAGATCTTTTGACATTGGGGGGAGTTGGAGGGGGAAATCTTGGAAAACACTTTTAGTGGAGTAATCGGGATGAAGCTTGGTGGATAGAATATGCAAATGTCCTTGATACGTGATTGACGGAACCGTACTTGATTCGCTCTTTTTGGGGGAGTTGGGGGGGAGGGGTTCAGTGATTTGGCGAGTGTGGTGCTTCTGGACGTGCTAGGACGATGAAAATTGGTAGGCGTGTCAGGGAACTGCACAAATTTACTTGATAAAGTCGTTTTCCCAGATTTGACCATCTGGAGGGCTAAAGGAAGAGGAAAAATTAGAAAAAATTAGGTATTTATAACATACGAGTGGGTGATCGGATCTTAATGAATTTTGATAGTTAGAAGGACATCGTGACTCAGAGCTCTTATTTTAAATCCTGACCGGCATTAAGCCTCTTATTTTCCTTTTAAATCAATCTGTTGATCCATAGAATTTTTTTAAGCTTATACCATATGATCTCTTGGCTCTCAGCTCTTCATACCTCGTCACAAGTGCCATATGAGCTCTTAGCTCTTGTTGTAGATAGGAGCTTGAAACTTCTACGGTGGAGTTCTCCAATACGCTGAATCTGATGGTGTGATTTTTGTTAAGTTTGGGTGAATTTTAGGGGGTATTTCTCCCTATTTCTTTATAATAAGGCAAATTTTTATCGGGCTCGTAACTTTTGAAGGGTAAGACTAAACTTGATGATACTTATATTTAAAATCGGTATTAAAATACAATTCTTTTGATGTAACTATTGGTATTTAAATTCCGTTTTTTAGAGTTTTGGTAACCATTGAGCCGGTCACTTCTTACTTACAGTTCGGTACCACGAACTGTTTTAACTTATTTGACTGACATTCGTAGGCTCTCCTTTTGAATTTATGGAATTGGAATTTTTGAATTTAAATGAATTTGAATGAATTTGAATTTATATCCGCTTTCGAAATTTTCTTTGCACCCTATCTTTCTATTGCATTGTTTTTACTCTGTTTGATTAAAAAAACAAAATTCACACTTACTACTGATTTAAGTTTCAGTAAACCTGAACATTCTTATTTCTGATACAAAGCGGGAGGGGTTAAATTTTTTTTTCCAAGACTTCCACGAAAGTGAAAGTTGGCCTTTAGTTTTCTGTTATTGATTTGGATTTCTTATCCAAGGTTTACAAGTTATGGCAAGATCACCAAGTCAATTCTGAATAGTTTTACCACACAAACTAAAAGCTTATATAATGGGGAAATTGGGCGATTCTTTGATGTTGCACTTAACCTTAACCTCTTTTCACATAATCTCGTATCTTACTTCAATCTAAGAAATTTCGTTTGCTGCAAACTTTCTTTATTTATTTTAACATTTTTTTACCTTTTATTTAATTACTTTTACCTTTTATTTTTATTTTATTTATTTCTATCTTTTTATCTTTAAATTTATCTTTTTAGTTTTTTACCTTTTTATTTTTTTTTAAGTGTTCAAATTTCTTTTTCTGTGTGCTTGACATGATGTCATTACATTTATCCTAGAGACAAAATTAAACAATAAAAACAATTTCAAAACTGTTACTATTTACGGCCATTGGGAAGATTATCAATTTCAAAATCCCCATGAGCATAGCAAATGATATACCAGAAAAGCATTCTTTATCTATTTTAACATTTTATTAATATATTTTTGATATTTATTTATTTTTATTTTATATTTCATTTTAATAATTTTTTATTTTGTTTGATAATTTTTTTATTTGTTTAATATTTTTTAATATTTATTTATTTTAATTTTTTTTAACAGTTAAGTGTGCAATGCTTGACCTGGTGTCATTACTTTTATCCTAGAGACGAAATTAAACAATAAAATAATTTCGAAACTATTACTACTTACGGCCATGGGGAAGATTATCAATCTCAAAATCTCCATGAGCATAGCAAATGATATACCAAAAAATTGCGAAGAATAACCAACTACTCCAGAACGTAATAACAATGATTAAGACGATCCATCTCCACCTTGCGTCTACTAGTGTGGTGAAAAGGTCAGAAAGAAGGCGAGAATTTTGGGTTAGATTTGCGTTACTTATGTTACATTCTCCGTTTTTGGAAACCAAGCGAACGTCCATACTCCAGCTATGTTTTACCGTCAGTATCTGCAAATAAAAATTTACCATCAGAAGAAAGTTCACACAAGTATTGGGAAAGCCCATGAATCATATTTTGAAAAACTAGCAAATTAACAACATTCTTTGTAACGTCTCCTAGGCCAGGCTGTCAAGTTGTTTCAGCAGAACATATAAAAAAATTTGGCACCATTGTCATATTATCAAAAGAACCATATCTGCTTAAAACAATAAATAAAAGCTAAAAGGATCATTGAAATGGAAATGGGATTCCAGTCCCACCACATACACTCCTTTCCTTTTATTAATTAAAAAACCTCTTTTCACGAAACAAGTTTTTCAAAGAAAATTGAAGAGTTCAATTAAACCAAAATGAGCAAAAAAAGTAAAATAACTTCTAAGCATAAAACTACCACAAATTCACCATCAGTAAATAAATGAATCCAAAACGAACAGAAATAATAGCCGGCTCAATAGCACTGCATACGATGTTGGCACAATGTGTTATTTATTTTGGTTTAGACAGGCACTTCCTATCGAAGGAGTTGTCGTAGAAACTTCAAAAGGGCTCATTCCTTTTAGAAATTGAAAGGACTAATCCCCTTTTTAATAGTCGAAAGTGATTGGAGGGTAACTAATACAACAGCCACCATTTCCCCAAACACATTCAATAAAAATTAAGAGATAGCCATTTTTTTCAACATAGCTGAAAGATCCTGAAATTATGTCTTTGAGGACAACAATATCCCTAGACCCCTCAGGGAAAGGGTTGTAAGTTACGGCCTAAGGGAATATAAGGTTCTTATGGAAGTTGTTAGAGGGAAACTAGCCCCCTTCCACGCCCACCATTTCTCAAACACATCCAATAAAAATTTTGAGATAGCCAATTTTTAAACGTAGTTGAAAGGCTCGGAAATCATGTCTTTGAGGATGAGCCCCCCCTCATAGTTCTCAAGGGCAAAGGTTGTAGTTTATACTCTAGGGGCATATAAGGCTTGTATAGAAATTGTAGTCGTAGAACTTCAAAAGGGCTCATATCATTTTATATTGGGAGGGCTAGTCCCCTTATTAATAGTCGAAGGTGATCGGAGGGTGAATACCGCCCCCCACGCCCACCATTTCCACAAACATTTCCGGTCAATATTTTGATATAGCCATTTTGTTTAACGTAGTTGAAGGGCCTGGAAATTACGTCTTTGAAGATGACATCCCCCCACAGCCCTCAGGACAAGGGTTGCAAGTTATGCCCTTGGGGTATATAAGGTTTATATAGAAAGCGTTGTCGTAGACGTAGAACTTTCAAAAAGGGCTCGTTCGATTCAAGATTGAAAGGGCTAGTGCAATTTGCAATAGTCAAGGTTATAATAGTCAATAGTTAGAGAGCAACTAACTCCCCTACCACGCCCACCATTCCCCCCATCACTCTCCAATCAAAATTTTGAAATATACATTTTGTTCAACGTATTTGAAATGTCTGGAAACTAAGTCTTTGAGGATAACAAATCCCTCCAGCCCTCAGGACAAGGGTCGTAAATAATGCCCTGGGGGTATATAAGATTTTCATAGAAAGCGTTGTCATACAAACTTCGGAGTGGATTCATTGGATTGATCATTAGAAATTCTAATGCTCTTTTTAAGAGTCAAAGTGATCTTACGACAGCTAAACCCCCCCCCCCCCACACACACACACATACGCGTCGTATTGTCCCAAAATGCATCTAATAGAAATTCTAAGATTGCCATTTTATTCAAAACCGTCTAAATATCATACAGGGGTGGATCTAGAAAACAATCTTGGAGGAGGCCCTGGACCAAGGGCGCCAATCTGACTCGAGGTGGGCACCAAATTGACAAGTTTATTTTAAAAAAGGTTAAATAAAGAACAATGAACTGAATAAGGGCGCCAGAAATATCTTGGGGGAAGGGTCAGCCCCTCCGACCCCGTGGATGTTTTCCTGGCCTAAATTTCTTTTAACTCTTATAATTAAAATAAATAATTAGATTTATCACACAAAAATTCTATTGGGCCATTCGCTATTTAATTAATCACAAAACTAAAGTTTAGGATTTTCTGAGTGGGGAGGGGGCAGGGGCAGTTCAAAAAATTACTCCTTAGCATAAATTAATGCTGTAAGTTGCCTAATTATACCCCCATCATTGACACTCAGAAACCGTGCCCTGAATCGACGGGCTCTTAAGAAACAGAATAAGAAAATCTGCCAAAAAAAAAAAGAAAAAAGGAAACAAGATCTAAAGAGGAAGATCTAGTAAGCAAGTTTAATTATATGATTGATTTTTCCTGAAAACGAGGTCTATCTTATAATTTTATGACGAAATGATTCGTAAAATGATCGTCTGAGCAGTTCCATGTCTGATTCTCTAGCAGATCAAGAGCAAAATCTTGGGTGTGGGGGCCACTGGACCAAAGGTGCCGATATGGCTCGAGGTGGGCCCCAAATTGAAAAGTTTATTTTAAAAAAGAAAAAAGAACGGAATAAGGATGCCAGAAGTTTCTTGGTGGGAGGTTCGCCCCCTCCAACCTCATGGATCTGTTCCTGGCCTAGATTGCTTTTAACTCTTTCATTCATCTAATTTCAACTAAATTAGCTATATAGTTAAAAAGATAGAGAGATAGATTTATTCACAAGAAAGTCCTATTGGGCCACTCGCTATTTAATTAGTCACAAAACTAAAATCAAGTATTTTTTGAGGGTGGGGGGGTTTATTACTTGTCGAAACATACCTTTTGATTTCCGGGTATTTTTGGATATTTTACCTAAATATCCGATAACATCCTTCAGTCCCCTTCCACATTCAGTCATCAGTATTCGTCTCTTATCCATTATATGTTCTTGTCCAGAATTTATATTTTTATCCATTTTCTACTTTTTAATCTGTCATTGTGAATAGACAAACAGCTATAACTTACCGAACGTCTAGAAAAAATGATTCATCTTCAACATGAGTTTCCACGTTCGTAAAATAGGGGAAGATAGCAGTAATCAAAGATTTTTATGCTAATTTTGCAGATTACTTTTCTACTATAATTTGCAGATTACTTTTCTACTATAATTTGCAGATTACTTTTCTACTATAATTTGCAGATTACTTTTCTACTATAATTTGCAGATTACTTTTCTACTATAATTTGCAGATTACTTTTCTACTGAGCTGGCAGAACATAAATAATTTTGTTCGTTTTAAGTTTCAACTTTGCTCTTTACCTTCATAGGAAAGTTTTGCTTTTTGTTGTTATTTGGGTAAATCAGTTAAGATTAATTATCAAATTGACAAGTTCATTTGAAAAAAATTTAACAAAACAAAGAAGAACGGAATGCGAACTTGGGCACCAGAAAAATCCTGGGAGGCCTAAGTCCCCTGCCCCTTGGATCCGCCCATGGTATCATCCAACAACGCTTTTGGTGTGGAAACAAACCCCAGAGTGTAGGGAAAAGGGTTGTAAGTTATGCCCTAGGGGTTTGTGAGGTTTTTTTATGAAAGGGATGGTTGTATAAACTATAGAGGAGGCACATTTGGTTAAAAATCGAGATATCTAGTTCCCTTTTAAGAGTAAAACGTGATGGACGGTATCTAGCCCCCTTTTCTTCCGACAGCCCCTCTTCTTTAAACAAATCTGATTAAAATTATGAAATGCCGATTTTGCTCAAAATTAAATAAAAAAAAACTAATTTTTTTAGCTGAAAGTAAGGAGCGACATTAAAACTTAAAACGAACAGAAATTACTCCGTATATGAAATGGGTTGCCCCCTCCACAATCCCTCGCTCTTTACGCTAAAGCTTTTAATTGTTTTAAAAAGTAGGATTGTGGCAAAAAGTCAAACTTTAGCGTAAAGAGCGAGGGATTGTGGAGGAGACAACCCATTTCATATACGGAGTAATTTCTGTTCGTTTTAAGTTTTAATGTCGCTCCTTACTTTCAGCTAAAAAAATTAGTTTTTTTTTATTTAATTTCTGAACGTTTTTGAATTAATGCATGTTTGGTTTTGGCTCTCCGCACATAAATTATTAAAATGAAATTTGCATATTAATTCCTTTTTTGGCTAAATGGCTTTCTCTTAGTTTTGATCAGATGATTTTTAGAAATAAGGGGTGAGGAAGGAGGCCTAGTTGCCCTGTAATTTTTCGGTTACTTAAAAAGGCAACTAGAACTTTTAATTTTAACGAACGTTTTTATTAGTAAAAAATATGCGTAACTTAAGAATTAACTTACGTAACAAACTTTCATAACCTTATATTTTTATTATGTATACGAGGGGGTTTGTACCCTCGTTAATACCTCGCTCTTTACACTAAATCGTAAGTTTTGTCCCAATTCTTTAAGAATGACCCCTGAATCAGAAAGGCCGTAGAATAAATAGTTGAAATTACTAAAAATACTTTAGCATAAAGAGCAAGGTATTTATCTCCTCCTAAATACCTCGCTCTTTATGCTAAAGTATTTTTAGAACCCCTCATAACCGCAATAATCTCTGTTCGTTTTAAGTTTCAATGCTACTTCTTCCTTTCATTTGAAAAAAACGTTTTCATGTTTATTTTTCATTGTTTTCTTATAGTAATGCTAGAGAATCCTGCGCCCTTTTCACTGAATTTTTCTTCCCCCATGACAGATTCCTCCAAGGAAAGATCCTCCAACATAGCCCCCTATCCTCAGCCCCACCCCCAAATAAAATAAAATCCCCCTGAAAACGTCTGTACACTTCCCAATAACCATTACTATATGTAAACACTGGTCAAAGTTTGTAACTTGCAGCCCCTCCCCCAGGGATTGTGGGGGAGTAAGTCATCCCCAAAGACATAGTTATTATGGTTTTCTACTATGCTGAACAAAATGGCTATCTCAAAATTTTGATCCGTTGACTTTGGGAAAAAAATTAGCGTGGGAGGGGGCGTAGATGCCCTCCAAATTTTTTGGTCACTTAAAAAGGGCACTAGAACTTTTCATTTCCGTTAGAATGAGCCCTCTTGCGACATTCTAGGACCACTTGGTCGATACGATGACCCCTGGGAAAAAAAAAAACAAAAAAAACAAACAAATAAACACGCACCCGTGATTTGTCTTCTGGCAAAAAATACAAAATTCCACATTTTTGTAGATAGGAGCTTGAAACTTCTACAGTAGGGTTCTCTGATACGCTGAATCTGATGGTGTCATTTTCGTTAAGATCCTACGAATTTTAGGGGGTGTTTCCCCCTATTTTCATAAATAAGGCAAATTTTCTCAGGCTCGTAACTTTTGATGGGTAGGACTAAACTTGATGAATTTTATATATTTAAAATCAGCATTAAAATGCGATTCTTTTGATGTAGCTATTGATATCAAAATTCAATTCTTTAGAGTTTTGGTTACTATTGAGCCGGGTCGCTCCTTACTACAGTTCGTTACCACGAACTGTTTGATCATCCAAAGAGTAAAATCATTGCCTCTAGGATTAACGCAACCCCTCAGTGCCCTGGGGATAGGGTTGTAAGTCATGCTTTGTGGGCATATAAGGTTCTTAGGGAATGGATGGTCACATAAACTTCAGATGGGGCTCATTTGATTTGAAATTGAAGGTTGTAGTGCCCTTTTAAGAGTCAAAACGATTTGAAAGAGCCCCTACACCCATCATTTGCCATACCCAACAAAGTTTTCAGACATCAATTCTTTTCAGCATTGTGCGCAGCAATTGTGCGCAGCAATGGGTGCTGTATGGGTGCGTTTCAGAATGTTTTACAGGAATTTTTCGGGATAGATCTAATATTCGTGGTCACAGAACTTGAACAAGTGGAGATATTGAGGTTCCACGCCTAGTTTCAAGTAGGACTGCTTTTTCAGTTATTTATAGAGGGGCTAAGCTGTGGAATAAGCTTGTTCCAAGTACCAAAGAATTGCCCATTAATCAATTTAAAACCGTGCTGCGTGTGGGGTTGCTTGGTGGAGTATACCTTTGAAATAGATTGAGATTGATTGATTTAATATTGGAAATAATTGTTTATTGTGTTTTTTTTTCGTTTTTTTTGCTTCGGGATCATGAAATTATGTGTTTGATTGTGTATGAATTATTTATGTAAGTTTTTTTTTCTTGGTACACGGTTTCACCCTTCTGCTCATTTTAGATTAACTCTTTTTTTTTCTCTTCTATTTTGGTTCTTTTTTGTTAGTAACACACCCTCACAAGCACCGCTTTTGGTGTGCAACCGATTGATTTTATCTGTGTTATTTCCTTTGGTTAATAAATTAATACTACCACTACTACTACATTTAAACAAACTGAACAAAAAAAGAATCAAATAATCTACCAAGTATACAACTACCAAAAATCAACATCAATAAATAAATTAAACCCAAAACGAACAGAAATTACAACAAATAACCAAGTCAAATTCGAAACGAGCAGAAACTAACATGAGCAGGGTTCAAAACCCCTATACTTTCTAAAAGCCAGAACATAATTTGCACCTCACTGAAAAATTCTTTTAAATGTTTTCACTTTTATAACTTTAAGAAATCAAATATTAATTGAGATTTTAAGGAACAAATATCAGCATATGTATATTAAACTGACAATGCACATTCATTTGAATTTTTTCAGTAAAGTACAAATTATATTCAAGCTTTTAGAAAGCATAGGGGTTTTGAACCCTACTCATGTTAATTTCTGCTCGTTTTGAGTCTGACTTGGATATTCGACTTGGATTTCTCCATGGAAATATTCTCCCACATAACCCCCTCCTCGACTCCCCCCTAAACCAAAAAAATCCCCCTGAAAACGTCTGTACACTTCCTAGTAACCATTACTATATATAAACACAGGTCAAAGTTTGCAACTTGCAGCCCCTCCCACGGGGACTGCGGGGGAGTAAGTCGTCCCTAAAGACATAGTTATTAGGTTTTTCGACTATGGCGAATAAAATGGCTATCTCAGAATTTTGACTCGCTAACTTTTGGGAAAAATGACTGAGGGAGGGGGCCTAGGTGTCCTCCAATTTTTTCGGTCACTTAAAAAGGGCACTAGAACTTTTAGTTTCCGTTAGAATGAGCCCTCTCGCGACATTCTAGGACTACTCAGTCGATACGATCACCCCTGGGAAAAAAACAAAAAAACAAACAAAAAAACAAACAAAAAAAAAAAACAAATAAACGCGCATCCGTGATCTGTTTTCTGGCAAAAATGCGAAATTCCACATTTTTGTAGATAGGAGCTTGAAACTTCTACAATAAGGTTCTCTTTTACGCTGAATCTGATGGTGTGATTTTCGTTAAGATTGTATGACTTTTAAGGAGTGTTTTTACCTATTTTCTAAAATGAGGCACATTTTAATCACATTTTTAATCAGGCTCGTAACTTTTGACGGGTACAACTGATCTTGATGAGACTTATATATTTAAAATAAGCATTAAAATGCGATTCTTTTGATGTAACTATTGGTATCAAAATTCCAGTTTTTCGAGTTTCGGTTACTATTGAGCCGGGTCGCTCCTTTCTACAGTTCGTTACCACGAAGTGTTTGATAGGACGCTTTTTTGACAGTGCTAACAGTTTTAACGTAAAGAGAAAGGTATTGAGGAGAGGGTGATTGTTAATAGGGAATAAATGTGCCAATATTAATATATAAATTTCGTTTTAGTTTTTCATGTACGATGAGCCAAACTCGAACCTGCATTAGTTAAAAAACGGTCAGAAAATTTAATAAAAAACGAGTTTTTTAACTGAAAGTAAGGAGCAAGATTAAAACTTAAAACGAACAGAAATTATTTTGTATATGAAAGACGCTCTTTCCTCCTCAACGCCTCGCTTTTTGCACTAAAGTTTGACTCTTTGTCACAAGTCTACTTTTTAAAAGAATAAAAATCAAACAGTTCGTGGTAACGAACTGTAGTAAGGAGCGACCCGGCTCAATAGAAACCAAAACTCGAAAAAATGGAATTTTGATATCAATAGCTACATCAAAAGAATCGCATTTTAATGCTGATTTTAAATATATAAGTTTCATCAAGTTTAATCTTACGCACCAAAAGTTACGAGCCTGAGAAAATTTGTGTTATTTTAGAAAATAGAGGGAAACACCCCCTAAAAGTCATAGAATCTTAACAAAAATTACACCATCAGATTCAGCGTATCAGAGAACCCTACTGTAGAAGTTTCATCTGCAAAAATGTGGAACTTTGTATTTTTTGCCAGAAGGGAGATCACGGATGCGTGTTTATTTGTTTGTTTTTTTTTTTCTTTTTTCTTTTTCCCAGGGGTGATCGTATCAACCCAGTTGTCCTAGAATGTTGCGAGAGGGCTCATTCTAACGGAAATGAAAAGTTCTAGTGCTCTTTTTTAAGTGACCAAAAAAATTGGAGGGCACCTAGGCCCCCTCCCACGCTAATTATTTTCCCAAAGTCAACGGATCAAAATTCTGAGATAGCCATTTTATTCAGCGGAGTCGAAAAACCTTATAACTATGTCTTTGGGGACGACTTACTCCTCCACAGTCCCCGTGGGAGGGGCTACAAGTTACAAACTTTAACCAGTGCTTACATATAGTAATAGTTATTGGGAAGTGTACAGGTGTTTCAGGAGGATTTTTTGGTTGGGGGAGGGGTTGAAAAGAGGGGGATATACTGGGGGAACTTTCCATCGAGGAATTTGACATGGGGGAAGAAAATTTCCATGAAGTGAGCGCAGGATTTACTAGCATTATTAAAAAAAAAACAATGAAAAAATAAATATGAAAAAGTTTTTTTCAGCTGGAAGTAAGGAGCAGCATTAAAACTTAAAACGAACAGAAATTATTATCCATATGAGGGGCTCACCTCCTCCTAATACCTCGCTCTTTACGCTAAAGTATTTTTAGTAATGTCAACTATTTATTCTACGGCTTTTATGATTCAGGGGGTCATTCTTAATGAATTGGGCCAAAATTTAAGATTTAGTGTAAAGAGAGAGGTACTGACGAGGGGGCGAAGAGAACGTTGAGAAAGGCTCTCGGAGGTGGGGCCGAAATATTCGGAGTATTTTTATTTTTTGTTAGTTAAAGTGTAGTTTTTATTTTATTTTGTTGTCACTGCTTTATTAAAAAAATTAAACCCGTTTTTTCTTCAATTATTTGTTTCGTATATGAAAGGGGCTACTTCCTCATCAACGCCCCGCTCTTTTCGCTAAAGTTTTTTACTGTTTTAAAAAGAAGAGTTGAGAGAATGAGTCAAAATATAGCGTAAAGAGCGGGGCGTTGATGAGGAAGCAGCCCCTTTCATATACGAAGTAATTTCTGTTCGTTTTAAGTTTTAATGTCGCTCCTTACTTTCAGTTGAAAAAACTTGTTTTTTTATTTAATTCTATAAGAATCCATAGTTAGGCTTGCTATTATAAGTTGACCTGAAAAATGAAACTGAATATCATTCCCAAAAAAATTTTTGTATGCCATTGTACATCCTGGACACACTCACACTCTCTTGATTCATTTAAGTTATAAGAGCAGAAGTAGTAATAGTAGTAACACTACAAGTTCCAACTTAACACCCCCAGCCGTTCTCGAGATATTGCTGAGCTGTCTTGTTGGTAACCATAACCACAGTGGCCTTAGATTTAGTTTTATTTGAAGATTCAGTTTTAAAAAATAATGGTAAAATTCGAAAAACTGTGGAGGGTGAATATACCCAATATTCCCAAAGATATAGTTACTGGACCGCTCTCCTATGCTGAACACAAAGGCTATCTAAAAATGTTGACTAGATGTGTTTGAGAAATGAATGGAGGGCTGCTTGCCCTCCAATGACCTTTGACTCTTAAAAAGGGCAATAGAATTTTCAATTTCCAGTCGAATTAGCTCCTTTTAAAGTTTCATTTAAATTGATTACTATTATAGAGTGGCGCTGCCTATGATATTGCTTATATGCCTTTTTGAATGCTTACGTATATTTAGTTTTTGTCTTTTGATTTAAACTCCCCCAAAACGTTCCTAGATGTTTCACCTTGATACTATTAGCGTCATTAGTTGCAGTAACTGTACTGATAGTGTTAATAGTATATAGTATATACTTAATAGTATAATACTATATACTAATATATATTATTAATTATTAATTATTATATATTATTAATAATATATAATAGTATATGGTGTTTTTTTTGCTAGTTCATAATCTGTACAACTTACCCTGAAAGATCTAACTTAGTAATGTAAGCTGTTTTTGAGATTTTGCTTTGTCATCTTTTTGAAAATCTACATAATATTAGTTCGTTTGGATTTAGTTCAACATCTGCCTTAATATTCCCTCAAAGCATTTCCTGAATACCCTTAACTTGCGTAGCAGAAATAGTTGTAGTAGCAATATGTGCATAGTGCCTTTGGTTTCTTCAACACCCCCTTCATTACACGCTTTAAAAATTTATTTACCATCAAGTATTTCTGAAGCATTGTTTATACGTTCTCTTAACAATTTGTGTGGGTATCTTATGCTCCGATTTAATTATCATATCAGTAGTAGTAGTATACGACCTCCGAAGTTTATACGGCCACTCTTTCAATAAAAGCCTTGTATAACCTCAGGAAATATCTCATAACCCTTGCTCCGAGGACTGTAGGGGGTTGTCATCCTCAAAGGTTCAATTACTGGACATTTCGATACGCCTGATAAAATTGTTATCTCAAAATTTTGATTGGGTGTGTTGGGGAAATGATGGAAGGAGAGGAGGGCTGGTTACCCTTCAATCATGTTCGACCATAAAAAAGGCCACTAGAGCGTTCAATTTACAATCAAACGAGTCCCTTTTGAAGTTTATTGAACCAATCTTCTCCAAAGAACTTGTATGACCAAAGGGCACAGCTTACAGCCCTTGGCCTGAGGGCTTTGGGGAATGGAAAGATAAGATATAAGATACTTATTTCAAAAAAATTTCTATCACAAGCCTTCAAAGGGCCGAGTTCGTACTTCGGAGTCGACTAACAAAGCAAACAAAAAGAAAAAAAAAAAAAAAACGGTCAAACTAAACTTTAACAAAACAAGTCAGAAAAAAAAAGTAAGGGGACAAAATAATACAGAAAAGAACTAGAAATAAACGTGTATATCTACAAATTGAAAAGGACACTAAAAAAGTCCAAAAACTCACAAAAAAAGAACGAAGCATAAAATACACGAAAAACACATATGATTAAAAGGGAAACTAAACAAAAACAGGGGGGGGGGAAGCAAATAAGTGCAACGACCTAGGCAGCACCTCACAAAAAGGGAGAAACTAGTTGGATATTTTATTCATTTTTTCTGTGATGAAGGGGACAAAGGTTTTTTTCATATCTGGAAGTAACGCAGCGAATGGGGGAAAAAACTGGGATGGGCTCAGAAACAGCTCGAGGCTGTCTTAATCTGGATGGTGAGTGACGTTTGGGGAAAATACTTGCCGTCCGAGGGTTTTTTATTGCATTTTTGAAAAACGGAGGCATAGCGACAAACCCCTTAGCTCAAGGCTTTCCAAACTAGCTTTTTTTAGGAGCAGAGAATAAGACACCTTGCCTTCTTTGAAAATTATTGGCAAGGCTCTTTTTTGGATTGACTCAATTTTTTCTGATTCTTCACGAGAGATGCCAGGGTGCGAAACTGGACAAGTATATTCAAGATGCGGGCGGGCAAAAGACGTGAACAACCTTAAGGAGTGAGAAAAGGGGACGCTATATTTATTTAGGAGCTTAAGGAGGACGATAGACGCATTAGCTTTATGGATTATGTCTTTAACGTGGATATTCCACTTTAAATTTGAAGAAATTGTGACTCCAAGTAATTTAACCGAGGACACATAAATTTCATGAGGGATAGGATTAAGAAAACAGGGCGAGGATTTGAGCAAACAAATCGGCATTATCATGGACTTAGAGGGGTTTACTGTCATATCTCCTCACGGGGTTTAAGTCCAAAGCCTCACTTCCAATTTCATTGAGGATATTCATAGGGTCGCTTATTAAATATCTGAAGCAACTTTCAACAATCGTTAGGCCATCAATAAATTTCCAACGGTCAGGAACTTCTTTTGGGAGGCTGTTGATCATGGCTGAAAAGAGGAGGGGGCCTAGGAGAGTTCCTTGGGGTATGCCATTTGTAGATAGGGAGATGATTTGAGTAATGGTTTTGGTATTTAACCACCTGCGATCTATTTGTTAAAAAGGAGGCAACCAGTTTTACCAGTAAGGGATCAATATTGCACTCAGTTACTGAAGATGGGTTGTCATCTTCAGAGACATAATTTCCAAACCTTTCAACTACGTTAAAAAAATGTCTATCTCAAAACTGGATGTGCTGGGCTATTGTGGCTAGTTTATGTACCAGCCCTTTCAATGTCCCATCGAATGAGTCCTTTTAGAAGTTTCCATAACACGTCGTTCTATACGAAGTGCCCTGGTCTAAAAGAAAAGAACTAATAAAAAAAAAAAAAAACTTTCTGCCTACATTTGTCTTTACTTAGGCAGTGCTATTGCACTGCCTATAATCTGAAAGTGTCTGTAAATAGAAACTCATCATTATGAGAAAGTGCAGTCAAGAAACAAAAAGGCCATAAATCTTGCTTTTAAAAATTAGCAAATTCATAAAACTCTGGTAAAGTCACCGTAGGTAGGATATCCGAGTGATTCAGCATATATATATATATATATATATATATATATATATATATATATATATATATATATATATATATATATATAAGAATTAGAGACACCAGTGTCATATTATCAAAGGAGTCATATCTACTTAAATCAGTAAATAAAGTAAAAAAAGAGTCACTGAAACAGAAATGGTGCAACCAGTCCTGCCAAATAGTTCCTTTTTCCTTAATTAATTAAAAACAAATTCTGAAAAGAAATTTTTTCCGAGAAAAGTAAAGGCCATATTAAACTTAAGATCAGGAGATACAAATACCTGGTAAAATTCAAACTCAAAACTAACAGAAATTGCTATTAAAGAACAAATGAAACCAAAAACGAACAGAAATTAAATAAATAATCACAGCAAAAAAACCTATATCAAGTATTAAAATTAACGAATAAATAGATCTTAAAACAATTAATGTTTAAATTGAATATGCAGAAAGTAGCTTAAAACAAGAAAAAACATTTTAATATTGAAGTATAAATGAAACCCAAAACGAACAGAAATTAAGTAAACAATGAATGCATACAAACATACAATACAAATGAATAATAATGAATAAGTGAATATAAAAGAATAAGCAAATATTAAAACGAGTGGAACTTAAATTGCATTTACAAATCAAGCTTGAAACGAACAAAAATCACTAAAAACAAGAGCAAAAAAAATTTACCAAAAACATACAATGGGTACTAACATAAATGAATAAAAAAATCTTGAAACAAGTGAAACTCAAATTGAATACGTAAATCAAGCTTGAAATGAACAAAAATCGCTAAAAGCAAAAGTTTGGATATTGCCTCCTTCTCTCACTCTAAAATCTAAAACTTACCTCATCATTGGCGCTTTGCTGAAAACTATATGTGTCTTGAACTGTCTTGGAAATTACAAATAAAATCAAACTCAATATTTGATATATAATGATAGTTATTGTTGAAAGATTATCAGTTACAGATTTCATTTCCCTATAGTTTTTAATCTCATTTTCAATATATAATAACGCGAAAAGAAACATTTGTAACATAATTTGTTTTTAGTGAGGCGCTAATGACGCAGTAGGCCTTAGATTTTTACAGTTAAGGAAGGGGGAGTATCCAAACTCTTGTTTGTAGTAAAACTATATTTTTCTTGAACAGTTTCGTAGAGAACTTACAAAATTTAAGAGAATATTTGATGTATAATTATATTAATTTCTGAAAGCTCATCAGTTTGTAATTTTGGTATAATTTTAATGTTTGTTTTCAATATTAAGCAAAAACGAAAATATTCGTAATATAGTTCATTTTCAGTAAAGCGTCAATGACGCAGTAGGTTTTAGACTTTTACAGTGAGAGAAGGAGGTTATACCCAATTGTTCTTAGTAGTTTTTGATTGTTTTAAGCTAGATTTGTTATTCAATTTAATTTTCAATCATTTTAACACTTATTTATTCATTTATAGTAATATCTGTTGTATGTTTGTTTGCATTGATTGTTTATTTAATTACTTTTCCTTTTGCGTTTCATTTATACTTCAATAGTAAACCATTTTTATTTCGTTTTAAGCTTTACTTGCATATTCAATTTAATTATTGATTGTTTTAAGATTTATTTATTCATTTATATTTGTACTTGTTATTTTTTTTGCCATGATTGTTTATTTAATTTCTGCTCGTTTTGGATTTCCTTTGTTCTTTAATCGTAATTTCTGGTCGTTTTAAGTTTGGATTTTAACAGGTATTTGTATCTGCTGATCTTAAGTTTACTATGACTTTTTCTTTTCTTTGTAAAACTTCTTTTTCGGATTTTTTTTTTAAATTAATTTTTGTTCATTTTTGATTGCAAAAAGTTTTGATTTTCAAAAATTTCCTTATTTCAAATTTCTTTTTTCAATATAAAACTTTCATCAGAGTATCAAAACTAATATCAAAGCAACAATATCAAAATTAAAAAATAACAAAGTAAAGAAAACATCAAAGTAAACAAGATATCAAAGTAACAATAAGCAGCTTGCGCAGCTTATAGACCTTGCACCGTAAACCGAAGTTGCCACGTAAATCACTAAAGTGTCACAGTAAACAAAGTATCAAAGTAACAATAAGCAAGTTCTATAAATCATAGCCATTTCCCCGAGGCCTGGGGTGGGATAAGAGACCACCACTCATAACCGGTATATAGAGCTATCCTCTCATTTGCGCTGCAAATGGGAGGATATTCGGAGGTTGAATTCGATGTTAGGGTGTGAACGGGGATGGCTGTGAACAACCTTCCATCGGTCGCCCTGTTTTCACTAATCTTAGTGCTTAGCTAGTAACGAATCCAAAATATCCAGCATCAAACGAGCCCTTTTTTCTTAGCAAATAACCTGAAAAAGGAAACTAGAACTTTCAATTTCTAATTAATTGATTCCCCTCTAAAGTGCATACGACCACCTCTTTCCTGAAACCTTTTTCCCCCTGGGTATAAGTTAAAACCCTTCCCTTGTACTGGAGGAGGGTCAAGTTGAACCTCAGTTTTTGTCATCTGATCGTTGGATTAGTTCAAACTTAATGGCTACCTCGAAATTTCGGTCAAATACATTTTGAGAAATGAGGGCGTGGAGGAGAGATACCCTCCTATCATTTTTGATGACTCTTAAAAAGTATCTAGAACTTTCAGTTTCCAATGAAATGATTCATCTTTGAAGTCTGTACCACCACCTCTTACATTAAATCTTATAGGGCCCCGGGGAATAACTTAAAACAATTGCCCTTCGACTCTGGGGGGTTTTGCTGACCCGGGAGTTTTCGTTATTTGATCTATAAAGTATTTTGAACAACGTGGCAGTATCGAAATTTTGATCGGATGCATTTGGGAAAAAAGAGGTTTTTTGAAGGAGGGGTCTAGTTCCCCTTCGATCACTTTTGACTCTTAATAAGGGCACTAGAATTTCGGTTTACAATCGAATTGCAATCGATATTTGCAATCGGATCACTAAAAAACGAACTGTTGACTCTTAAAAATGACTCTTAAAAAAGAAATTATAACTTTCAATTCCTAATCATTTGAATACCCTCCCAAGTTTATACAACCACCTCTTCCATGAAAAACTCTACAGCCCTCAGGGTATAAATAATTTCTTAGACCTTACTGCTTTTCCCTTTTTTTTTGTTAAAGTGTAGTTTTTATATTTTATTTTTGTTCACTGGTTTGTAGAAATTAAACCCGTTTTTTCTTTGCTTAATTTTTCGCCTCATGGTACAAGTTACAACCCTTCCCCCAGGATCAGGGGGGAGATTATGTTGACGACGAAGTTCTGTTATATGATCATTGGAATATTTCAAACATACTGGCTATCTCCAAATTTTGATCGGATGCATTTGGGGAAAAGAAGGTGTGTGTTTGGGGGGGGGGTAAATGCCCTCCGACCACTTTTGACTGATAAAAAGGAAACTAGAACTTTCAATTTTCAATTAAATGAGCTACTTCTGAAGTTTATGCAACCACCTCTTACATAAACATTTATATGCTCCTGGCGCATAACTTAAAAAACTTACCCAAGGGACCTCGGCGGTTGAGTCGACTCCAGAGTTTTTGTTATCTGACTTTTTAACAAACTGGCTATCTCAAATTTTTACCGAATGGCTTCGGGGGAAAAGGGGCATGGGGGGGCTAGTTTCCCCCGGCTGTTTTTTAGTCTTAAAAAGTGAAATATGATTTTGAAGTTCCAATCAAATGAGTACCTTTAAAGTTTATATAGGTACCACTCCAAAAGACACCAAATATACCCCAAGGGCATAACTTACAACACCCGCCCCAGGACTCTGGGAGGTTATATGGACCTTGGAGTTTTTTTTTATCTGATTTTAGAACTATTTAAAAAAATCCCTATTTCCAAATTGTGTCAGATTTATGTCGGAAAAGGCGCAGGGGGAGAGCTAGTTGCTTTCTGAGTACTTTTGACTCTTAAAAAGGGCACTAGAACTTTGGATATCCAATTGAATGAGCCCCCTCTGAAGATTACACGCCCACTTGTTGCATTTTAAGTGATTGTGGAAGAATTAATAAACAATAAAACATTGAAGCCTTATGGTGTGGGGGGGAGACTAGTTGCCCCCCTCGGATATCTTCTGACTTTTAGAAAGTAGAAATAAATTTACAATCAAATGAGCCCTTTCTGAACTTTATACGAGCATCCCTTCCGTAAGAACTCTGTATGCCCCCCGGTCATAACTTACAGCTCCTGCCCTTGGGCCTTGGAGGGTACCCGAGCTTTTGTTAAATGTCCTTTCAACTATTTTTAATAAAATAGCTATCTCAAAATTTTTATCTGATACATTTGAGTAAAAATTGGTAGGGGAGGGGAGTAGTTGCTCTCTGATATCTTTCGACTCGCAAAATTGAACAAGAACTTTAAATTTTCAATCAGATAAGCCCTATCTGAAGTTTATCCGAGCATCCCTTCCATAGAAACAATATATGCCCCCAGGGAATAATTTACAACACCTTCCCCTGGGACCTGGGGGCTGCGTCGACACAGGATTTTGTTATCTGACTTTTGAGCTATTTTTAACAAAACGGTTTTCTCAAAATTTTTATTTGATATATTTGGAGAAAAAAGTGTGTTTTGGGGGTGTAAGTTGCCCCCGATCACTTTTGACTCTCAAAAAACGTACTAAAACTTCCGATTTCCAGTCAAATGAGCACCCTCCAAAGTTAATACGACCACCGCTTCCATATGATGTGCCTCTGGGGAAAAAAAATAATAAAACAATGAAGTCATATGGCTTTTATACGACTATGTATACAGGGGGATGTGTCGACACCATAAATTTTATTATGTGACCTTTGAACTATTATTAACAAAATGGCTACCTCAAAATATTTATCTGATACATTTGGGGGAAAAAATGTGGGGGACCAGCTGCCTTCTTATCACTTCTGACTCTTAAAAATTTAACTACTACTTTCAATTCCCAATCAAATGAGCCCTCTCTGAAGTTTATGCGAGCAACCCTTCCATAAGAATCATATGTGCCCCCAAGACATAACTTATAATGCCTGTCTCCGGGCCTTTGGGGCCGTATCGACACCGGACCTTTGCCATCTGACCCTTGACCTATTTTTAACAAAATGTCTATTCCAAAATTTTTATCTGATGCATTTGGGAAAAAAATGGCGTAGGAGGGGGGCTAGCTGCCCTTCGATCAGTTTTGAATCTTTAGAAGTGAACTAGAGTTTTCAATTTCCAATCAAATAAGCCCTCTCTGAAGTTTATGCGAGCATCCCCTCCATAAGAACGTTTTTAATTATTTATGGGCGGAGAGCCAAAATCAAAACATGCATTGATTAAAAAACGTTCAGAAATTAATAAAAAAACAAGTTTTTTTAACTGAAAGTAAGGAGCGACATTAAAACTAAAAACATTTTAGTTTTAATGCCACTCCTTACTTTCAGTTAAAAAACTTGTTTTTATTTATTTAATAAAACAATAGAATCAACAGCCTTTACTATAGGCAACGCTATGGCGTTACCATGATCTGACCTGATCTGCAAATATAAACTTGTCATTATATGAAATTGCAGCCAAGAAACAGAAAAGGTCGTAAATATTATTTTCAAGAAACTAGTAAATTCACAACATTCTTGTAACGTCTTGTATGGCAGGCTATGTGAGTGTTTCAGCAGACTGTATAAAAAATAGAATTGGGGACACCAGTTTCATATTATTAAAAGAGCCATATCTACTCAAATCAATAAACAAAATTAATCTTTAAATGATGAATTGGAGCAACCACCACTGTCATACACACCCCTTCCCATAAATCTGACAGTATTTGTAAATAAAAAGTCTCCCAATTTCAAAAAGATTTTATGACATGTGGGCCGCTGTGCTTGGGCCAGGAATCTAATGCAAGGAAACCCGTATATGCAAGTCTGTATTCCTCTGATAAGCACTGGACTTGGAACATTTCATAGATTTGAGGTGTTTTTTTTCTAAGCTTATGATGGATTACGTTTACTAATGACAATACTGCTTGTTTTTCTTGCTTCTGGCTGTGTTTGGTTGTATTGTTTGTCCTAGTCTATTGGATTGTTCATTAGGATCAAGACCTCGTTCATGTTCTTGTCTGTCTGAATTACTTAAGCAGGATAATAGTTGTCTTTTATATTTTCATTGTCATCGAATAATTAACTCTAACACATTAAAAAAAGAATTATTGACATAAGTGTTATACTGTCAAAGAGCCATACTGACTTAAATAAATAAATTGAAATAATTCGATTCTAAAGAAGGTCGTTGAAATGGGGTAATCAGTCCCACCTCATATGCCCTTCTTCCTTAGTCTGGTAGCATCTGTAAAGATAAGTTCACGAGGAGTGTATAAGTTCAAGTATAAGTTATAAGTTCAAGAAGAAGAAAGAGCGGACATGGTATGAAAGAGCCCGTAAGTAGCATTTTTAAAAACTAGCAAGTTCACAACATACTTGTAACGTGTTTCAAGACAGGCTGTTTGATAGTTTCACTGAAAATAAGAAAAAGGAGGACTAGCCGCATATAAGAAAGACTATAGCCGCATATAGAAATATAAGAAAGACTTGCCGCATATTCTTAAATCAATGAAAAAAACTAATTAGAGTTAGGCCTTAATTTTGTGGGCATTAAGTTTCGTTTTGTTATTTATGATTTTAGTCAGATTATTAATTAGATTACTTGATTTTCATAAATTTTTTTCATAGAACTGAAGCTTAGTATTTTTTTTCCACTAATTTTTTATATGGTAACTAAAAAGTAACACACGTTTTTTATTTACTAGATTTTCTTTTGCTAACTAATTTTAAACAGTATTTTTTCTGTTAAATAAAATCTGATAAACTTCTCTTTTCCAGAATATTTTTTTTTGGCTTCTCCTGGCCCAGGAATTTTTCCTTTTTTTAATTATTTTTGCTTCATAGTTTATTTCAATTTTATCCAGATGCACTATTGAGTTATTTAGCTTAAAGAAAAATTTAAAAAAAAATCAGCAGTTTTACTGCTGATGATGAACACTGTATATGAGTCATGGAACACGTTTTACTTTCGTCATGGAAAGGCAGTGTGGTCTTCGAAGTTATGTATATTAAATCTAAATCGACCAAAAGTAAGTCATATTAAATTCAAAGTCAAAACTAACTGAAATTACTACCAACAAATGAAAGAAACCCAAATTGAAAGGAAATTGAAATAAACAATCACGATTGAGTAATCACTTCAATGCTCTTTGCATAGACGTTTCAATTTCAATTTATCCAATTTCATTTATCAATCTCAATTAATTTCAATTTTATCCAGCTGCGCTATTGAGTTAATTAGCTTAAAGGAAAATTAAAAAAAGATTAACTTACAAAAAAATTAAAACGTATATTAAATCTAAATCGTGCAAAAGTTAAGTCATAAAAAATTAAAACGAACTTAAATTGCTACCAACAAATAAAAGAAACCCAAACTAAAATGAAATTGAAATGAACAATCCCGAATGAGTATTCACTTCAATTGCTTTTTGCACAGAAACTGCAAGCGCTATCTCGGATTCATTTATTGAATAATTGTTAGTATTGTCTTCATATTTAACCTTCAACCAGTTTCGAAAAACACCTGAGAAAATTGTTTCAAATTGATTTATTTTGCGTACGTCATTCATTTTTTGCATTTAAACAAAGTAACTGCAAGGACAGACCAACACAATAATTTCATAACACGAAAAGGCAATGTAAGTTAATTACAACTGGTACTAAATCGGGAGATATTAGTCGATATGTAATGTCAAGTAAAATAAAAACAGCGAATATTTTAAAATAGACTAGGCCAGTAAAATATAACAACTATCTACTGCTACTACTAACGACTCTCCGCAGCACCAAGCCGCCAGAGGCCATCACAGCAATGCACGCTCCTCCTCTATCCTGATCTATTCAGAGCCTCCCTCTTTAAACCCTCCCAAGAAGTTTCCATTTCTTCATTCTTTCTTTATGACATTCTCCCACCCCAGACGAGGACACCCTGCTTTCCGTTTAGCCTTAGACGGTTGGCCGAAAAAGATAATCTTCTGTAATCTGTCATCCTTCATCCACAGAACGTGCCCTAACCATCTCAACCTTTCTTTCATTATAGCCCTCGAAAGCAGGATTGAACCACACGTTTTGTACAGCCTACTGTTTGAAATACGATCAGTCAGCCGGGTTCCCAGAACAATCCGTAGGCAATTTCTCTGGAAAACATTTAGTAAATCTTCTTCCGCTTTTCGGAGCGCCCATGCTTCAAGCCATATTTGACCACTGTCATCACCGTACCTTCCAAAATTCTAATCTTGGTTTGCAGACTTGTCTTCCTATTCTTCCAAACTTTTTTTTTAATGTGAAAAAACACTCTGAGCCTTGGCTATTCTACTTTTAACATCTTCACTGTTCCCACCGGCTTTACTAATAATCCAACAGTTCGTGGTAACGAACTGTAGCAAGGAGCGACCCGGCTCAATAGTAACTGAAACTCTAAAAAACAGAATTTTAATACCAGTAGTTACACCAAACGAATCGCATTTTAATGCTGATTTTAAATATATATAAGTTTAATCAAGTTTAGTCTTACCCATCAAAAGTTACGAGCCTGAGAAAATTTGCCTTATTTTAGAAAATATCGGGAAACTCCCCCTAAAAGTCATAGAAATTTAACGAAATCACACTACCAGATTCAGCGTACCAGAGAATCCTATCTACAAAAATGTGGAATTTTGTATTTTTTGCCAGAAGACAAATCACAGATGCGTGTTTATTTGTTTTTTTCTTGATATTTTTTTCCCAGAGGTGATTGTATCGACCCAGTGGTCCTAGAATGTCGTGAGAGAGCTCATTCTAACGGAAAATAAAATTTCAAGTGCCCTTTTTAAGCGACCGAAAAAACTGGAGGGCACCTAGGCCCCCTCCCACACCCATTTTTCCCCAGAGTCACCGGATCAAAATTTTGAGATAGACATACTGTTCAACTTAGTCAAAAATTTAATAAATATGTCTTTGGGGATAACTTAATCCCCCACAGCCCCTGGGGGAGAGGCTGCAAGTTACAAACTTTAACCATTCTTTAGATATAGTAATGGTTATTATGAAGTGTACAGACGTTTTCAGGGGGACTTTTTCGTGTCGGGGTGGGGGTGGATTGGAGAAGGGGGGAGGGGTTTAAGTGGGAGGATCTTTCCAAGGAAGAATTTATCATGAGTGAAGAGAATTTCTATGAAGGGGGTGATGGGTTTTCTAGCATAATTTAAAAATAACAATGACAAAATAAATTTAAAAAAATTTCGCCTGGAGGTAATGAGTAGCAATAAAACTTAAAAATAAACATAAGATATTACGTATATAAGGTGGTTCGTCTCCTCTACAATACCTTGCTCTTTACGCTAAAGTATTTTTAGTAATTTATTCTACGGCCTTTGTGATTCAGGGACCATTCTTAAAAGATTTGGGATAAAATTCAAGCTTTAGTGTAAAGAGTGAGGTAATGACGAGGGGACAAACCCTCATTTACGGAATAAAAATACACAAATGTAGAAGTTCGTTACGTAAGTTAGTCCGTAAGGTACGTATGTTTATTACTAACAAAAACGTTCGTACAAAAAATATAAAAATCTAGTTGCATTTTTAAGTAACCAAGAATTGGAGGGCAACTAGGCCTCCTCCCCCACCCCTTTTCTTATCAAAATCGTCCGATCAAAACTATGAGAAAGCCATTTAGCAAAAAAAAATAATATGCAAATTTTGTTTTAAATATTCATGTGTGCTGAGCCAAAATCCAAACAAGTATTAATTCAAAAATAAATAAAAAACAACTTTCTTTAACTGGAAGTAAGGAACGACATTAAAACTTAAAACGAACAGAAATTATTTCGTGTGTAAAAGGAGTTGTCCCCTCCGCAATGCTTCACTCTTTACGCTAATTTTTTTTATTGTTTTAAAAAGCAGAGTTGTGACAAAGTCAAACTTTAGCGTAAAGAACGGGGTGTCACGGAGGGGACAACCCCTTTGATATACGGAATAATTTTTGTTCGTTTTAAGTTTTAATGTCGCTCCTTACTTGCAGTTAAAAAAATTTGTTTTTTTTATTGAATACTACCAAGGTATGTAAAGGTACAGTTGAGCTAAGAAAACCCTGGTAATGAAGTGAGAGCCATATAAAACCAAATTTGAGTTGCTCAAACCAGACACACAAGTACAAACTTAATTTAAGGGGGGGCAGAAAATGTACGAGATTATGCAAAACATCCTAAAAACTTTGAGAGTCCGAGGAAGATTGGAATGTTTTTGCCCACGTCTGCATTCCTAGCCTATTTTTACATAAATAAGCAAGCATCGATCTATGGGGACACCCACTTTCAGAAATCACGTACACGGGGTGATTTCTACTAAACGTGAAATAAACTGTGCCGCGCGTGGCGGAAACTGTACCAAGCGTGGAGGGACATTACGACATACATGGTGTTCTGAGATGTATATCAGACGGGTGCAAAGTGGGCAACCCTTTGAATTGATCAAATAGCTTTCAGAAGATGATATGAGTCATACTTACAACTGTTTTGTTTTACATCAAAGCTTTAGTTAATACATAGGAAAAGTCCCATCAAACAAAAGAAACAGTACTGGTCACACAAATCATCATCCATAAAATAACCATTTCCGAGTACTAAATCATCCGAAAAAATATAAAAGCCGTTTTGACCGCATTAACATTCAAATAGCATATTTGTCTATAACTATGCAATACGGAAGACAATACATTAATTTTAAGCATCAAGAATATATATGAGTAAATGAAAACAAGTCACTACTTCTATTAATATTCTGTTAGTAAAATCCTTCTTGATTTCTGTAAATTCTGAGTGGTCAAACCAAGGCTCGCATGTTTTTTTGATTTTTTTTTCTCAGGGGGCAAGGTTAGGGTCTGATTTTCAGTGGAAAACGTTTATCTCAGCCAGGGCTATATCCAAGATATTTTTGGGGTGGGGGGTATTTTACAAGGAATTATTCTCCAAGTGTAAGGGGGCAAATTTTTTTTAAAAAAGCTGTCAATTTTTTTATTCATTTTTGTTGCAGTTTTAGGAGTTGGACAAACATTTGAGGTGGTGGGAGGGGTATGATTCAAACCCCAAAACATCTCCCCGTTGATACGGCTTTGAACTCAGCGATTCTCAGCAGAACATACAAGTTCTTGAAATATTTGACTGTGCGCAGTTGCTTTTACTCTCAGGGAAAGGGTTCTTAGCCCCGGTAGGTGTTATACATTGGTAGCCAAGGCTAGACCACAGGGACAAGTATAGTCTTTCATCCCTTATTGTTTTGGAAAAAGGTGTGACCGTAAAGTTGTAACCGTTTGTTAAAAAGGATATAATCTTGCACTTTGTGACTGGGGCTCGATAGCTATTAATTGTTTTAAAAAGTAGAATTGTGGCAAAGAGTCAAACTTTAGCGTAAAGAGCGAGGGATTGCGGAGGGGATAACTCATTTCATATACAGAGTAATTTCTGTTCTTTTTTAGTTTTAATGTCACTCCTTACTTTCAGTTAAAAAAAAAATTGTTTTTTATTTAATTTCTGGACGTCTTTGAATTAATGCATGTTTGATTTTGGCTCTCCGCACATCAATTATTAAAATGAAATTTGCATATTAATTCTTTTTTTGGCTAAATGGCTTTCTCTTAATTTTGATAAGACGATTTTTAGAAATAAGAGGAGGGTAAGGAGGCCTAGTTGCCCTCCAATTTTTCGGTTATTTAAAAAGGCAACTAGAACTTTTCATTTTTAACCAACTTTTTATTAGTAAAAAATACACGTAACTTAAGAAATAACTTACGTAACAAACTTTAAGATTCTTATATTTTTATTATGTATATGAGGGGCTTGTCCCCTCGTTCATACCTCGCTCTTTACACTAAATAGTAAGTTTTGTCCCAATTCTTTAAGAATGGCCCCTGAATCAGAAAAGCCGTAGAATAAATAGTTGAAATTACTAAAAATAATTTAGCAAAAAGAGTGAGGTACTAATCTCCTCCTAAATACCTCGCTCTTTACGCTAAAGTACTTTTATAACCCCTCATATGAGTAATAATCTCTGTTCGTTTTAAGTTTTATTGCTACTCCTTACTTTCAATTGAAAAAAATATTTCACGTTTATTTTTTATTGTATTTTTATAGTAATGCTGGAAAATCCTGCGCCCTTTTCATTAAATATCTCTTCCCCCATGACATATTCCTCCAAGGAAAGATTCTCCCATATAGCCCCCTCCCTTCAACCTCACCCCCGAACCAAAAAAATCCCCCTGAAAACGTCTGTAAACTTCCCAATAACCATTTCTGTGTATAGATAGATAGATAGATGGTTTATTTAAGCCCACCATAAGAACAACAACCTGGCGGAGTATAAAGAAAAAAAAATAAAAAGGAAAATGAAAACGGCGAAAAACAATACTTCAAGATTAAATGATTAGATTACATTCACTATATACATTCATAGCTCATATATGACATGCAACTGCAGGAAATCATAAAGGTGCTTAAGGGCACCTTTTCTAGCATTAGTTTCCTGTTCTGCCACAGCTTCACGGGGATCTGGAATTTGATACTTGTTCAAAAGAAATGATTTTCTCTCGAATAGCGGAATGCGTATCAAAAACTTCAAATATCTACAAAACGCGGACCTAACTTTTAGTCTCTCTGTTTCTGTGAACCATTCCCAAAGTGGGGAAAGGTAAAGGACATGTGTTAATGCCACTGTTCTGTACATCCTCGCCAAAATTTGCCGATTGTAAGAATACTTCAGTGGGGCTAGTTTAGCATAGCTCACTCGCAGGTTAGACTCCAGGGTATCAATGCAAATAGTTCGTGTACTTTTCTTATCTCGGCCGCACCGAAGACCTAAATATTTGAGTGATGAAGACGGTGCAATAATAGCACTATCTACGGATACAGTTGGTGCTGGTGCCTCCTGTTTTGGAGAGCTGAAAACCAGAAATTCAGTTTTCTGGCCATTAACTTGTAGACTAATAACGCTATAACAAGATACAAGCTCATCTAAATTATCCTGCAGTACACTCAATGAGAAACTCAACATAAGTAAATCATCAGCATAGCTTATTAAACTCAAATCACAAGTATCAAATATTAGCCCGTCAGAAATTTGTTTTGTAACCTTAGGTAACCTTGTTTTGTAACCTAAGTCAACGTGTTAAATAATATCGGACTTAAGACAGAGCCTTGTCGAAGTCCTCTCTTTAGTTTAACTGGCTCGCTGAGTTTTTCAAGCCCAAGTTTCACTCTTATATAGCTATTAGAGTACCAAAATGATAACATAGCTACTATATGGGCGTTCACACCGGCATCTAGCAAAGTGTGGAACACAGCAGACTGGATCACTGAATCAAATGCAGCGGAAATGTCAACACTACATATATGTACGGATAACTCAAGTGAATCAGCCTTGGTAAGAATACGCTTTAGAAGTCTATGGGCGAAAGCACAGCTGAGATGCTTTCGAAACCCAAACTGCCTGTAGTCTATCACACACTTCGATATAACTTCGCGAAGGACCAATTTTTCCAGCCCCTTGCTCAATGTACTTGAGACAGTAATCGGCCTGTAGCTTCCACACTCATTTGCGTTTTTTCCTTTCTTCAGGATGTTTGTAACGACTCCGGTACAAAACGATTTGGGGACGGTGGCACTATCTATACACATCTGAAAAAGTAGTTGCATATGCTGGATCAAAAGCGGTGAACCATTGCGCAGATGATTACTACTGACACCGTCAAGACCTGGAGCCTTGTTAACCTTTAACTGGCGAACAGCCCTCAAAACATCATTCACGGATATGAAAAAGTAATATCTCTTTTTCAGCAGTAAATCAAGACGCAATTTAAGCGATTCATCATATTCCTTTTCCAAAGGAGTATCTTTAGACCCGAAGACCTTCGAATAATGTTTTAACCACTGTTCCTCAGGTATCATGGCACATGGCTTGGACTGCACTTTACTATTTTTGAATTTTTTCCACATATTTTGTGGGTCACAGATAGCCTCTTCCGAAGCAGTTTCTGCTTCCTTCACTTTCAGCTCATCCACATATGCTTTGTATTCTCTTTTTGTTTTACGAAAGGGATTGAAGACAGTGCCAGTCCTCGGCTTGCCGGAGTCGCGTCACACAGAATACCACATCTTAGACCTCCATTTGGCATGCTACACGTAAGGATGGTCGCTCCATCCTCTTTTCCTTGTACCTTTCCTAATAACTGCACTAGGTACGGCTGCAGACTCAGCAAGTTTTTGCGCGTGAGTAATTTTAGCGCAGTATGTATCGAGTGCAATCTTGTCATCGCACCCATGGGCAAGAAGCTGGAACGGGACTTTTATTTTGTCCAAAATTTCGTCACACGTCGACTGGTACAGACTAAGGTTAATATTTTTCCACTCGCGTCTCTCTGTATAATCTGGGCTTTTTGATTTCACATCGTGACTAAAAGGAACATTAAACTTAAGACCAAGATGATCACTTGCGGTATGCTCTGAATCCACATGTACAGGCGAGGTAATAGAAAAGTTAGAAAAGACGTGATCAATATTACTTGTGCTTCTTGAATTATGAATGAACGTAAAGTTTTGATCTTTAATATTTGGAGAACAATCAGTCAGAATACATGCCATAAGAACGTCCTGTAACTTTCCTTTTGAGAAGGGGTCACACTGGAAGTCACCGCAGACTAAAAAACGCAAGCTTCCCAGCCTACGGAGTAACCTTCCAATTCGACCGCAAGCCTCGGCATACCGTTTTTCACTATGATCCGTGTTCATGTTTGTTGGTAGGTATACATTGATTAGCGTAAAAGCACTTGGGCCTGAGAACTCGACAGCTATATAGAAATCGCACGACTCAAGTTTACGACAGTCTATGCTCTCGTCAACGAATATTGCAAGTCCACCACTAGGTCGGCCCCTAGCGCTAGAGCGCTTAGCCTCATGAATGTGGCCGGATTTATTAGGAACCGACTTAAAGAGCCCGAAGTTATCGGTAGTTAACAAGTGTTCTTAGACGCAAACAATATTATATGCAAGGCACAAGTTCTTGATGTAGTCTAATTTGGCAGCATTATGGCCGTAAACATTGCGGCAAAGTATAGACAGTTCATTAATTTTCTTGTTTGAGGAGAAACTTTCTGCATAGCTCGTCGGACTGATGGGCACTGTAGACTAAAGCTAGGATGGCTATTATTAGTATCAGGGCACAAAGCGCATTTCACTGTTTGGGAGTCACAAGAGCTTTCTCTACTGTTCTCGTGGGGTCCAGCACATCTGGAGCATCGCATGCTATTGGTACAATCTTTAGCAAGATGATCAAATGACTGACACTTGAAGCATCGCTTGGGAATTTGTCTGAATGGGAGGACTTTGATGTGAGTATAATCAATGAATAACCCATATTTGACTGCTGCATTTCGGGAGTCAGCGTCACTAAAGGTAAGTTTGATTGTCTCAGATTGACCATATCGCTTGGCACTGACTAATTTGGAGTTAACAGAGAGAATATCATCATCTGTTGTGTCAAGGGGCACAAACTTGGCGATCGCGAAGAACTTTTCCTTACGAAAAGAAGCACTTATATCAGGGGAGGACTTGAGGGAGTTGGCGAGAGTAGCTGCCGACTTGGGTCTGTTCATGTACGCAACCAGGCCGGATTTGGTCTGTTGAATATGATCAATGCCTCCATCACTAGCGTGTCTTTTGACAAACTGCTTCTGCTTGGAACAGGAATCTATTTCTGAGGTAGGTACATTGCTGATGAAAACCCGGTGTAAAGATTTTTCGGGCTGAGGGAGACGAGGCCAATCATTCTGAGACAGAAGGATAGATTTACACTGTTCCATAACACTGTCAATCATATCCGTGCATTCGTTAACTTTCACGCACAATGTTGTAAAAGTGTCTTGTGGAATTTTCGGTACTTCAGATAATTTCCAGAGGGTGAAGTGGGTCTTAAATTCGGGGAGTGAGCTCAGTAATTTCACAGTATCATACATATCACTGACTAGGGTTTCCCTCGAAGAGTGACTACGTCTTTCTTTCACATACAGCTCCCCAAAACTATCCGCTATCTCGTTTATTTTTTCGTGGTTTTCACGGATAGCATCTCTCGTAAAAAACTTCACCGCTGTATTCACTGTTGCATCTTTCGTTACGCTGTCTTGATATCGCAGCGCCGTTTCTATAAAGCTCAATACTGGCGCATGAACATAACTGCAGCCAGCCATGTTTACGTCACTACCGTAACTATTCTGCAATCAGTCTTCTAGCAAGCACAAGTCGTTACCCGTAGGGCAGGTTAATAATAATCCAGGAGTGTCTATTTAAAGTGCCCGCGCCGAGCGCTGAATGAATACTGAATACCCAAGTTACTGAAATAACCCAGGAACAAGGGAAGTGTAAGGACCCCCTCACCTATTCCCCGCAATTTACGGGTAATTGAATACCGGCGGGTACAATCCGGCACGTCCGGGGGGTTCATTCCCCTCTTCTGCTTGTTCTGAGAAAAAATCAGCACTTAATGAATGTCACTTAATGAAACTTTCTAAAATTAACCTGCCTCACTCCTTTACTCCACCTTCACTCTCTCCTTCCTCCTTTCCTCTCTTTTCTTTTCTTTTTCTTTCCTCTCCTACAATCCCCTCTCTCCTTACATTCAATTTAAGTCCACAGATTATCAAATATGTGAAATCAATAGATGTTGACCCCTTGATAAACCGTCACACAAGTTTTAATTAAAAACTGGTATTTTGCCAAATACTGCGAGATCTAGCAAGTGGGATTAAAATTCCTACCTTAGACTATCAGGTATGTGAAAATGAAAAATAATCCGATTAGTTTAGATGTTGACACCATGAAAGCTAGTTCAGAAACACTGGTCAATGTTTGTGACTTGTAGCCCCTCTCACAGGGACTTTTGGGGAGTAAGTCATTCCTAAAGACATATTTATTATGGTTTTCGACTATGTGGAACAAAATGGCCATCTCAAAATTTTGATCCGTTGACTTTGGGAAAAAATGAGCGTGGGAGGGGGCCTAGGTTCCCTCCATTTTTTTGGTCACTTAAAAACGGCACTAGAAATTTTTATTTCCGTTAGAATGAGCCCTCTTGCGACATTCTTGAACCACTTGGTCGATACGATAATCCCTGGGGAATGCATCCTTGATTTGTCTTCTGGCAAAAAAACACAAAATTCCACATTTTTGTAGATAGGAGCTTGAAATTTTGCTGTAGGGTTCTCTGATACGCCGAATGCGATGGTGTGATTTTCGTTAAGATTCTATGACCTTTAGGGCAAATTTTTTCAGGCTCGTAACTTTTGATGACAAAGACTAAATTTGATGAAACTTATGTATTTAAAATCAGCATGAAAATCTGAAAATCTGATGTATCTTTTGGAATTAGAATTCTGTTTTTTAGAGTTTCGTTTACTACTGAGCCGGGTCGCTCCTTACTACAGTTCGTTACCACGAACTGTTTGATATGTGGCTCAAGGTTTTTTTTTACGGATTTGTGAGTTCAAGTTCAGGTGTTTTTTTTTTTGTTTTGTTTTTCAAAGGTTTGCGGTTCAAGGATTTTTTTTATCAAATACATGGTTCGAGTATTTTTTTTCTTTTACTTTGTTTTGCATAGCGCTCGATGAAGATACACTTTTTTGAATCAAATGTTTGGTTCAAAATTTTCTGTTCTCTGCTTTGTACAAAGTTCAATGAAGATACCCTTTTTTGAATCAACTGTTTGGTTCAAATATTTTTTCACTTTATTTTGCACAAATCTCGATATACTTTTTTGAATCAAATGTGTGGTTCAAAATGCTTGATGTAGATATGCCTCTTTGAATTAAATGAGTGATTCAAAATCGAATGTGTGGTTTAAAATGTTTTGCACTCTGTTTTGAACAAATTTCAATGAGGATATGCTTCTTTGAAGTAAATATCAAGTGTTTTTTACTTTTTTTTGCAGAAAGCTCGATGAAGATACGCTTTTTTGAGTTAAATGTGTGGTACAAAATGTATTGCACTATGTTGTGTACAAAGTTCAATGAAGATACGCTTCTTTGAATTAAATGTTTGGTTCAAATATTTGTTACTTTGTTTTGTACAAAGCTCAATGAAGATACGTTTCTTTGAATCAAATGTGTGGTTCAAAATATTTTCTACTCTGTTTTATATAAATCTTGATGAAGATACTTTTCTTTGAATAAACTGTTTCGGTCAATTTTTTCTTACTCTGTTTTTCCCAAAGCTCGGTGGAGGTCCGTTTCTTTGAATCCAATGTTTGATACGAATGTGTGTACTCTGTTTTCCTGAAAGGTCGATGGGTGATGGTTTTTTTTACTCTATTATATTCAAAGCTCGATAGAGATACTTGTCTTTGAATCAATTGTGTGGTTCAAAGTGTTTTGTACTCTGTTTTTGACAAAGCTCCATAAAACTACCAGTTCTGATCTAGCATCCGACCTGTGAACACCTCAAGTTTAACTTTCTGACTGTTTGCCTCTTGGTGTAAAAAATTACAAGGAATAGTTTTTCGCTAAGCAAAAACTAGTCTATCCTGAATGGAGACTGAGAGTATTTTTCAACTCATTGAAAAGTATGTAAAAATTGATGCAGCTAATTAGACGGATAGAGGGTTGTGTCCTGATTGTTCCTCAAAGAATACTTCAATCTTACAGGTAAATTGTTGAATTCACCTGTTCTACCTTCCCCTCGTACACCCTTCTCCTAATTCAAGAGAAAGGATGTTTACTATCCCCAAAGAACTTAATAATGAATCACTGTTGCCCCTCATGTCACAGAAGATTCCATCTTCTCAATGTGTCCGTCATAAAGAGGCAGTTTCCTCTCGGGAAACCTCCAGCAAGACTAAAAATAACATTAATTTTTTGTTGACCCTTCTTCCATTGTTTGTACCCCCGTAAAAACTTGCTCCCCTGCTCACGTAAGGCATCAGTTCAGACCAAACCTTTTTCCAGTCTTCCAAACGATGAATCAATGCATCAGAATGCCCTTATTAGAGATTTTGGGTGTCAAAAAGAATTTCGCTTTATGAAACCTGACTTCCTCACCCCGGATTTCTCATTGTTGGAACTAAAAACAGGATAAAAGAGGCTTTAAAACAAATTTTGAAAATTATTTCTCACCCCCTGTCTACAGTACAATGTAATGATACTCCTCCCCAACTGGATATTCTTAACCCTCCTTTGTTTCTACTCAGTCAGACGAAGGCAAATCCAAAAAACAATTACACCAATCAAATAGAGGTCAAAAATAAAGAAAATAATGCTAGTGACCGGATCTGTCAGGTTAAAAATTTTGAAGATTCATCAACTATTCATAAGCTGGCTAATCCCTTTGACCTTGTGTCATGTCTGAGCGATTATATTTCTACTAATCAGTGTAGTGACCTTGTTAATCCTATTCCAGAAATCCAATTTTTTTTTTGAAGAAAATGAAGGGAATAACCTGGCGAATAAGAAACTCACTTTGTCTCACATAGGTAAATGTGCAAACATGATTTTGGCTGGTTCGTGCAAAATAGGAGATGACTTTACTTTTGGACACGATCGTGCTTCAGGCAAGCGTGACACGATCGTGCCTTTTGGAGCTTTTGGACTTTTGGACACGATCGTGCTTCATACAAAAAATAATCATAGTAGCAGTCCTAAAGAAGATTGCAAGTTTTTCAAGCATGGGAATTGCAAACTTGACTAAAAGTAAACCCATAATCATACAGTTATAACAGCTGCTCCCAACCTCAAGAAAGGAAATCACCGTATGAACCCTGACCTTACCAAAGATGATATTTCCTTGAACATTGGTAAACAATTCTTAAGTGGTAATTGTAGAGTTAGTCGTTGCAATATTTTGCTTTTACGTGGATTCTACCTATTAAGCAAATGCAGTATGCTTGTGTGCAATTTTAAGCATATTAGTATTTTTACCGTTTTTTCCAGTAATCGCTGTTTTGGTTGCACTGAAGCTCATGTCAAGATTCCCCCTTCTTTTATCTACCCCTAGGAAGAACAATGCGCATGTCTGTAAAAGATAAAAATTGTGAGAGTCACTCCTCTCATTTTAGCCGTCCTTTTTTAAGTAAACACCAACCAAGCAAAAATTACTCATCAAAGTTCGTTGAGCACAGGAGAAGCCTCAACAATGAAGAAACCCTACCCGATTACCAACTCCCCCCTCTTTTAAGCAACTCCCGTCCTTAACACCTGAACTCTCTTTAGTAACCGTTTTACTTTCCCAAAGTTCCTTGTTACGGACGCCGAACGCCTGGATCTTGACCAGTTGATCGAACAAGGGCCCCTATGCACAAAATTGATGTAATTACCGCAACAGAGGTCCATGACTTACTGACTATTAATAACCACTCCTAATTCATGAAAAAGTGTCCTCATGACAATTCCCTAGATAAAGAGGGAGGTGGTATATAATTATTTGTAGGTAATTATCTTTTCCTTAATTCATTCTCCCAACGTTTCAGATTATGATGAAATCGTTTGGGTATTTTACAGCCTTGCTAATCTTTTCACAGCTTGTATGAAAACCATTGAAAGTGGGGGAGATAAAAGACTAGATAAAGAGGACTAGTATGATAAAGAACGATGAAGAATGATAAAGACTAGGTAATCTGACTAGATAAAGAGGGATTTGGTATAAATGCCTAGTAGTGCTGACTTTGTTCTTTTGCAAATTCTCGAACCTTGGTGTTCTTTTAGAAGGCGATGCTAATGGCCTAAAGTAGACTTCTCTCTAGCTTTAATTATGCTTTTTCTGTTGCTGAATTCTCTTATTGCCCAATTTCCAATTATAGCCAGTAGGGATTTGGATCTTGGATAACTAATTTAACTGACTGACTCTCAGCGGGAGCATTGACATTAATGTTAAGGTCTCTTACTTCCAAAATTTTATCAGACAAAATGCATAGATTTCTTCCCTGAGAAAAAAGTAAAAACAGGGTCTATTGACAAACCATATATTACTAGCCAATTGAAAAAGCTTATTAGAATTAAAATGAATCTACATAATGAAATGTAGATTCATAATAAATGAAAATTACATAAAATGAAAACATCCAAAGCAAACTCTGCGTAAGCACACAAAAAGAAATTCGTAAATCTGCTTCTTTATATTACAAATGTAAAGTCAAAGATTTGTTTTATAGTAAGCCAAAACAATGGTATAATGGAATAAAAAATAAATATGGAAAAACACATAATAATATAGATTTTTGTTTCCAATAAGAGGTTTCAGTTATATCCAATGATCCCTTTTGACACTCTTTATGATCTGTTCTTTCTCAATTTCCTCTTTTTTTTTCACCCTCAGATGCGGAGACAAAAATTTAAGAACTTTAAAAAGTTCATTACGTGTCCACTAGACATCCTGATTGTACTAATTAAACCTATGCTGAAAATCTTTCAGAGCCTTTGTCCTTACTTTTTAAAGAAATTGCCTCTAGTGGTAAGTTCCTAAATTGTTAAAAATTAAGTTTCATTGCTCCCGTAAAAAAATAAGGTATCAAGCAAGATTTTGAAGGTGTTTGTCCCAGTACCTCCATTTTTTTCCGAGTTATATGAAAGCTATTTAGATGAATGGTTGAAAGTGAGGATAATCCCAAATGTTGACAAAAAATGATTTGGAAACTTACGCTCTACATCTACCACCCACTATCTTGTTCACCTCATGGACACAATATCTAGCACACTTGAAAAAACGAATACCTGGCTCAATGTTATTGCAGTGGACTTGCAAAAATTTTGATTTAATCCACCTCAATATATTGGTAGATTTCTGTCCAATGACTTTCGAGTTGACCCCTATTTAATTAGAATGATTGCGTCTTTCCTTTCCAATAGAACTCAAATCGTCAAATACCAGAATGTATATTCTGTCCTCCTCCCAATCTGTAATGGCATGCCCCAGGGACCCCTCTTTGGCCCAATTTTATTTCTTACAACGATAAACATACTTGGTGTCGATATCCCAAATAGGTTAAAATTTGTTGATGATCTAACTGTCTTAGAGAAATGTTTCAAATATTTGAAAAGTAGCCCAATGGACATCTAGGAATCAATATTAGACGAAGCTGTTTCTAATGATATGAGAGTCAACCCCTTAAAGTCAACGGTTTCATTATTAATTTCTTCGAAACTCCCCCTTTTTTCTCCTGCCTAACCCCCCTGAATGTCTGTCACCACTGTGATATTACTGGGTGTTACAATCTCATGCGACTTAAAATGGGATTGCTATATTAATGATATTTTAAAACATGCATTGCTGCATTTCCCTCTTTAAACTCCATACGAAATTTAAATGTCCCAAATCTCATTGTTTGAGGATTTTTCTTCTCAATTTTACAACCAATTCTCAATTATACCTGTCCTGTTTGGCCTCCTGGAATCTCCGTTAAATTGTCGGAAAGAATAGAGGCATTTCAAAAAATTGCCTACGAATTATCTTTAATAACGGTAAAGTGCCTTATATTTCGCTTTTTCAGAGAGCCAATCTAGTTACCCTTAATGAAAAAAGAGTAAAAATTTTCAAAAGAGTAAGTTCTTTTCCCAACCCTCAGAAAGCTAACCTTTTTCCTAGTCTATATTCATCCCTTAGACCCCGCCTCTGGTGTTCTGCTTCAAAAAAATCCCCCTCCTTGCCTAACAAAAATTTCCACTGAAGAGCTACTTTCATTCCTTACATGGTTGACATATTCAATCAGTTACCCCCTCCTCTTATCTCCCTTTTCACTTTATATTTTTGGTGTTCATTTTGCAATTGTCGATTTTTCTATTTTGTGGTCGTATAGCTAAATTGTTTTTGTTCAAATTATTTTATTCCCTTTTTAATTTTACGAGTTTTTCTTTTTGTTTCAACATTTTGGTGATTTCGCATTGATATTTTAATTTTTGAGTTTTAATTGTTTAATTATTTTTGAAATGTTTACTTATTCGACATTGACCCTTTTATAACTTTGTTGTTGTTGTTTGTTTTCGGTTTTCTTTGTTTTATTGACGCTAAAATAAAAATTTGGCCCATTTGGGCTTGTGATAGCCGTTTTTCAGCAATATGTTATACGTTTTTTGAATTAAATGTATGGTTTAAAATGTTTTGCACTCTGTTTTGCCTAAGGCTCGATGAAGATACGTTTCTTTGAATCGAAGGTATAATTCAAAATATTTTGTACTCTGTTTTATGCAAAGCTCGATGAAGATACGTTTCTTTGAATCAAATATGTAGTTCAAAATGTTTTGTTTTCTGTTTTGCATAAAGATCGATGAAGATATATTTCTTTGAATCGAATATGTGGTTCAAAACGTTTTGTGTTCTGTTTTATACAAATTTCAATGAATATATGCTTCTTTAAATCAAATATGTGGTTCAAGGTATTTTTTACGGATTTGTGGGTTCAAGGTCAGGTGTTTTTCATCCTACCAGTTCTCATCTAGCATCAATAGCATCTCTCTCATCTAGCATGTTTTGTACAAAGCTCAATAACGATACTTTTCTTTGAATCAGATGGGAGGAACAAACCAGCAAACAGCCGGTCAGACACACAGGCACGGAGAGGGGAGACAAATACACCCACTAACACACAGAGTCAGACGTCAGAACCAACAAAGACAGACACAGAGACAAAAAAGCACTCGCTCAGAAACACAGGCACAGAAGGAGTAAGAAAGAAAAAAACTCCACAAACACAAAGAGTTGCACGCACAAACACGCAAGGAGAAACAAGGAAAGCCCCGCTCAGACACACAGACAAAGAGAGTGAGATACACAAAAACACACACAAGCACACAGATTCAAAGCAAAAAACACACAAACCCGCTCAAACTCATAGGCACAAAAAGGGAGAGAGACAAGTAAACACCCGGTGAGACAGAGAGAGAGAGAGAGACGAGAGAGAGAGAGAGAGAGAGAGAGAGAGAGAGAGACAAACACACAGAATCAGACATAGAAACACACACAAAAACACAGTAGCTTGCAAACACCCGCTCAGATACACAGAACACAGTGAGAGAGACAAGAAAACAGCCAGTCAAACACACGGGCACAGAGAAAAAGACATAAAAACACAAAGGCAAAAAAAAAAGCAAACACATAAAAACACACAGAGTTAGACACACAAACTCACAAAGACAAACAGAGAGACGTGTAATCAGAGTACAAAACATTTTGAACCAAAAATTTGATTCAAAGAAGCGTATCTTCATCGAGTTTTGGGCAAACAGAGTACAAACAGTTTTGAACCATACATTTGATTCAAAGAAACATATCTTCATCTAGCTTTGGGCAAAAGAGTGTACAAACATTTTGAACCACACAGTTTACTCAAAGAAACATATCTTCATCGAGCTTTGGGTAAAACAGGGTGCAAAACATTTTGAACCACATATCTAACAGTTCGTGGTAACGAACTGTAGCAAGAAGCGACCCGGCTCAATAGTAAACGAAACTCTAAAAAACGAAATTTTGATGCTAAAATATACATCAAAGAATCAAATTTTCATGATGATTTTAAATATATAAGTTTCGTCAAATTTAGTCTTTGTCATAAAAAGTTACGAGCCTGAAAAATTTGCCTTATTTTAGAAAATAGGGGAAAACACCCTTCTAAAAGTCACAGAATCTTAACGAAAATCACACCATCGCATTCGGCGTATCAGAGAACCCAATAGCAAAATTTTCAAGCTCCTTTCTAAAAAAATGTGGAATTTCGTATTTTTTGGCGGAAGACAAATCACGGGTGCGTGTTTAATTGCTTTTTTTTCTTTTCCCCAGGGGTCATCGTATCGACCAAGTGGTCCTATAGAATGTCGCAAGAGGGCTCATTCTAACGGAAATGAAAAGTTATAGTGCCCTTTTTAAGTGACCGAAAAAATTGGAGGGCACCTAGGCCCCCTTCCACGCTCATTTTTTCTCCAAAGTCAACAGATCAAAATTTTTAGATAGCCATTTTGTTCCGCATAGTCAAAAACCATAATAACTATGTCTTTGGGAATGACTATACCCCCTCGGAGGGGGCTATGTGGGAGGATCTTTCCTTGGAGAAATATGTCATGGGGGAACAGAAATTCAATGAAAAGGACGCAGGATTTTCTAAAATTACTATAAAAAAAAACAATGAAAAAATAGACATGGAAAAGTTTTTTCAATTGAAAGTAAAGAGTAGCATTGAAACTTAAAACGAACAGAGATTATTACGCATATGAGGGGTTCTAAAAATACTTTAGCATAAAGAGCGAGGTATTTAGGAGGAGATAAGTACCTCGCTCTTTTTGCTAAATTATTTTTAGTAATTTCAACTATTTATTCTACGGCCTTTCTGATTCAGGGGTCATTCTTAAAGAATTGGGACAAAACTTACGATTTAGTGTAAAGAACGAGGTATTAACGAGGGTACGAACCCCCTCATATACATAATAAAAATTAAAGAATATAAAAGTTTGTTACGTAAGTTAATTCTTAAGTTACGTATATTTTTTTACTAATAAAAAAATTAGTTAAAAATTAAAATTTATAGGTGCCTTTTTATGTAACCGAAAAATTGCATGGCAACTAGGCCTCCTTCCCCATCCCTTATTTCTCAAAATCGTCTGATCAAAACTAAGAGAAAGCCATTTAGCCAAAAAAGGAATTAATATGCAAATTTCATTTTAATAATTTATGTGTGGAGAGCCAAAATCAAACATGCATTAATTCAAAAACGTTCAGAAATTACATAAAAAAAACTAGTTTTTTTAACTGAAAGTAAGGAGCGACATTAAAACTTAAAACGAACAGAAATTACTCCGTATATGGAATGAGTTGTCCCCACCGCAATCCCTCGCTCTTTACGCTAAAGTTTGACTCTTTGCCACAATTCTGCTGTCTAAAACAATTAAAAGCTTAAGCGTAAAGAGCGAGGGATTGCGGGAGGGACAACCCATTTCATATATGGAGTAATTTCTGTTCGTTTTAAGTTTTAATGTCGCTTCTTACTTTCAGTTAAAAAAACTAGTTTTTTTATGTAATTTGGTTGAAAGTTGCGTACCTTCATTGAGCTTTGGGAAAAACTGACTAAAAAAAAAGTTTAAACCACAAATTTGATTCAAATAAACTTACCTTCATCGAGCTTTGGGCAAAAGAGACTACAAAAAATTTTGATCTGCACATTTGATTCTGAGTCTAAGAAATTCCAAAGAGTCCAAAAAATCCCAAAATTTCTAAGTTATAGAAAAAAAAGAAGGGGGAAAAATCTGGGGGGAGAGGCATTGAGGCTCATGGATTTGGGACAAAGCTGACCTTAAGTTTTCTCTAGAAAATGCAATAAAAATTGATTCATAGAGGAAAACAAAATTATCTGGTTTACTTTACCCAAGTGGGTGTCGTAGTATCAATTTCATTCAACCCTAAAGAACATATATATATATATATATATATATATATATATATATATATATATATATATATATATATATATATATATATATATATATATATATATATATATATATATGTATATATAATTTTCATGATATTACTGAATATTGAGTTTTATAGTGACTGATAATTCCTCTTATTCAGCGAAGGTTGAATTAATGAGATGCTGGTTGGATTATGTTAATGATGTATCTCTTGTACCATGCTCATGATAGTAGGTCATTGCTCTAATTTTTTGCTTATTCGGTTATTCTAATGAGATAAGACAGGCCTTGATAAGGCCATACTACTGTTCCACCCCCTGAACTGGTACTTTTGAAACAGCTAATTTTGAAACAGCTGTTCACAAAATGTTCAAACCTTTTCAGATATATCCTTTGACAAAGTGAAGCAAGTCTATTTTCTCATGTCACTTCTGCTTATCTGCCATTTCACACTAAAGAGAAACCGAAAAAAAGATTCCAGAGAATTCCTAAGAAACAGCTTCAAAATCTTCCTAAAAACAGCATCAAAAGCTTATCAATCATTTGTTGTTGTTTTTTCTTTTTACCTTGGGTTCTAGAAAACGACTAAAATAAATGCTTAGTAAGGCGTGGCAGTGGATGACAAAATTTGGTTCAACTTGTAATTACCCAAAGTAAATGGCCAAAGAAGCTCAAAATTTTCTTTTTAAATCATATATATATATATATATATATATATATATATATATATATATATATATATATATATATATATATATATATATATATATATATATATATATATATATATATATATATATATATATATATATATATATATATATATATATATATATATATATATATATATATATATATATATATATATATATATATATATATATATATATATATATATATATATATATATATATATATGTATAGCCAGGAGTTAAAAAAAATCGCATATCATTGAGATTGTTCTTAATAACAATTTCTACCTTTTTCATTGGAAAAAAATAGATTAGAAAGAATAGAAGTGGAAGGTTGAAAAATTCAATAAAATATGAAAATAGGGGAAAACAATCCCGTAATGCTTAAGATTTTACGCTTTTCAAATAGTTCGTGGTAACGAAGTATAGTAAGGAGCGACCCGGCTCAATAGTAAACGAAACTCTTAAAAACGGAAGTTTGATACTAATAGATACATCAAAAGAATTGGATTTTTATGCTGATTTTAAATATGTAAGTTTAATCAAATTTAATCTTACTCATCAAAAGGTAAGAGCCTAAGAAAATTTGCCTTGTTTGGGAGATAGTAAAAACTCCCCTTGAAAGTCACAATATCATAACGAAAATCACACCATCGCATTCAGCGTATTAGAGAACCCTAGTGTAGAAGTTTCAAGTTTTCTACAAAAATGTGGAACTTGGTTTTATTTTGCCAGAAGACCGATCACGGGTGCGTGTTTATTTGTTTGTTTGTGGTTTTTTCCCCAGGGACGATCGTATCGACCAAGTGTTCCTAGAATGTCGCGAGAGGGCTTTTTCTAACGGAAATTAAAAGTTCCAGTGCCCTTTTTGAGTAACCCAAAAATTGGAGGGCACATAGGCCCACGCCTATGTACAATGTCATTTTTCCCCGAAATAATCGGATCAAAATTTTGAGGTAGCTATTTTGTTCAGGATAGTCGAAAACATAATAACTATGTCTTTGGGGCTGAATTATTGCACCACAGTCCCCGGGGGAGGGACTGCAAGTTACAAACTTTGACCAGCGTTTACATACAGTAATGGCTATTTGGGAGTGTACAGACCTTTTCATGGGAATTTTTGGTTAGGAGGGGGGTGTGAGGGGAGAAGGCTACGTAGGAGGATCTTTCCTTAGAGGAACTTTTCATGGAAGAAGAGAAATTCCATGAAGGGGCACATGATTTTCTAATATTGTTTAAAAAAAACAATGAAAAAATAAATATGAAAAGCATTTTTCCACTGAAAGTAAGGACCAGCATTAAAAACTAAAACGAACAGAGATTATTAAGCATATGGGGGGTTCATTTCTTCCTAAATCCTTGCTCTGTATGCTAAAGTATTTTTTGTAATTTAAACTATTTATTCTACGTTCTTTGTGATTCATGGATCAATCTTAAAGAATTGAGACAAAAGTAAAGCTTTAGTGTGAAAGGCGAGGTATTAACGAGGGGGCAAACTCCCTCAAATACATAATAAAAATATACGAATATAGAAGTTCGTTACGTAAGTTAATTCGTATGTTGCGTATATTTTTTACTAATAAAAATGCTTCTTAAAAATTAAGAATTCTAGTTGCTTTTTTAAGTAACTGAAAAATTGGAGGTCAACTAGGCCTCCACCCCCACCCTTGTTCTCAAAATCATCTGATCAAAACTAAGAGAAAGCCATTTACAAAAAAAAAAAAAAAAAAAAAAAAAAAAACGCAAATTTCGTTCTAATTATTCATTTGCAGATAGCCAAAATCAAACATGCATTAATTCAAAAATGTTCAAAAATTAAATTAAAAAAAAGTTTTTTTAACTGAAATTAAGGAGCAACATTAAAACTTAAAACGAATAGAAATTACTCCGTGTATAAAAAGGGCTGTTCCCTCCTCAATGTCCCGCTCTTTACGCTAAAGTTATTTACTGTTTCATAAAGTAGAATTGAGAGAAAGAGTCAAACTTTAGCGTAAAGAGCTGGGCCTTGAGGAGGGAACATCCCCTTTTATGCACGAAGTAATTTCTCTTCGTTTTCAGTTTTAATGTCGCTCCTTACTTTCAGTTAAAAATACTTGTTTTTTTATTTAATTTGATCTAAAAACGGATTACACAAAAGTGCATTAATGCTTGGCCCTTATGGAAGGGAGACACGTATTTTGAATACGGGCTCGGTGCACGATTTGAAGTTTTTTGCGCTCAAGGTGAAAAGAAAGTTCTTATATTGGCGTACTTAATTACGCTTTTTAATCTGGGAAAAATCTCTTTGCCCAAAAGTTGAAATAATAAAATGGGGAGTAAGGTTCAAATCTTAGATAAGACAAATTTTCCTCTTAGAGTAAAACTAAACACTTTTTACTCTCAGAGAAGATTAAAAAATCAAAAATGGTAAAAAAAAATCTTCAAAAGTTTATCAGCAGAAATACTGCTGATAACACTTATTGTACATGTGACCAAATTATCCAGTAATGTGATTGCTATTGTCAAATAAAAGAATTTATCCCTCTTCAAACTTTTAATAGCCCCCCCCTCCCTAAATTAGAGACTTACCCAATTCATTTTGTTTGAGACTTGACGAACGTTGCGCAATTATGAAAAATGATTAAAAATGTTCATTAAAGTTATCCCTCTGATACGGGTAAGGGCAACTATTTCTCGTCTTCTTCCCGCAAAATAGACAGTATGATTTAGCACCTTATGCCTTAGTGATAGAAAACTAGGAATAGAATATAGCTTGAAGTGGCTTACGTTGTAACTTTTAGTTAGGGTGGCTTCCACTGCCTTTAATAACCTTTGAAATTTACCCCTCATTATCTGGGCAATGAACTTCCTCAACACGAATTTAAAACTAAGATAATCAATGATATGATCGCAATACTACTGTACATTTTCCTCCCAAATTTTCCTTGATAAAATTTTTTTTGACTTGCTTATAAATGGAACCTATTCCATTTTCGTAACTAACATTTTTTTTCCTGGTATGTTCTTTAATTTCCTTTAAAAATACTAATAATCTTAAAGGAAAGGAAATACGTGGTCAAATATAGCGGTGTATATAAACTTTACCTGCCTATTAAAGCCAAGTCTGAGAGAAGAAACTTATTTTGGTGCTGACTTAATGTGGCTCGTCGTTACCCAGGCTGGCGCTCTTTAGGATCTAGAGTCGGAGTAGAAGTTTGCTAATTTTGGGGCCCAAAGACATCCTAAAATGGGATATCCCTTTGCCAATCCCAGTACCTGAGCAAACTACAAAATACAATAATATCTACTTGCAAGTAAGGCAGTATATAAGGTGGGTAGTTCATAAGCAGTGGTATAAATTTGTGGAGAAACTTTTCCTTCCATATATTGGCCTCCCACTAGATTTTGATTTAGTGCTTGTCTTTGAATTTTTTTTTGTTCTTAGGACATTTATCTGATAATTTTCAATTATTAATTTAGTTCTGTGGACAGATGACGGTCAAGTGGAGGTCTCGATTATTATTCTACTCGAATTTTTCTTTTGCCCTCTGAATATTTTTTCCCATCTGAAATTTCAAAAAGGAACCATGTTGGTATTTTTTTTTTGGAAATACCAGAAAAATACCCCCCTTCCCTTAGACAGAAAAAATACATTTATCCGCCCTAATATTTCTGTGAACTGTCACCATTGCATATAAGGCCTATATATAAGGTAGGATTATTGTTAATTTCAACACATATCCAAGAACATTCCCTTAAGAATATTAAATTTGGGAATAACTGACCTCACCACCCTGAACTAAGGTACCTCTACAAAAATTTAACTCCAGGAATAAACTGTATGAAGCTTCAAGCCCCTTCTCCAGCCCAAGCTTCGTTTATTATTGTAACTTTTGGGGGAGGAGGATAGGGGTAGTAAACGAAAAAAAGTTTACCACCATTTTTCTTTCATATCCTCATGGAGGAGCTAGCAAACTATTTATGGTAGTTCATTCAAAATACCCCCCCCCCAAATTTCAGATCAAATGAGACCGACCCGGGTATTTAAAAGGCTTAAAATTATTTTTAAGCTTTATTATTTCCCGGCTAAGTAACTAAACATCTTCGCTGTCTAACTAGTTTAGATGCCAACTTATGCATCCAATTGAAAACAAAATTTAAGGAAATTTCTTATATATTTTGCTTACAGTAAATATTCCTTGATAAGGATATTGGAAATATGCCTGTAGGATAAGTGACTTCAAACCCTTCTATCAGCCTAGTTTTTAGAAAATTCAATACTCTCACTTTATTTTTAAGTTTGTTTTTATCATAGCGCTTCGAAAAAAGAGCTCGTTCCATGTATTAATCAAAAAGAATTTTCCAAAAAAGGATTTTCAAACAAAAGTAAAGAATAAGAAAAAGAAAAGCGGGAATGAAGTTATAAGAAAAACAGAAATGAAGTCATAGTTAAAAAAAATAAAGGAGCAAAATTTAGTAATAGACGAGCAGATATAAATTCAAATGTTAATACAAACTCAGAACGAACCGAAATCGCTACCAACGGATAAATGAGATCAAAAACGAAAACAAGTTACAATTATTGGGGCAACTTTAAAACAAGCAAATATTACCACAAATAGGAGTAGAGCTAACGCCCTCAAAACCTTCAAAACTCCAGAGCGTCATTTACGCTTTACTGAAAACAACTTTTTATTTTGATCTGTTTGTATTTGTTGTCTGAGCATCAGCAACAACACAGCAATGACATTTTGTCTCAAGGCTAAACATGGTTTAAAAACAAGAGTGGCACTATCTATCCCCTTCTTTCCCTCGCAGAAGACTAACGAACATTTATTAGACTAATGAACTTTATTAAACACAAAATACTGAATATATATTTGTTTTAGTAAAGTGCAAAAGACGTCTTGGCTTTTACAAGGCTTTGTTTGACTTGGCTTTCCGCTGTGATTTCTAACCATTTTAGTTATTCCTTCATCAGAGGTATTTCTATGAGGGGGAAGAGGGGGTAATTGCCCCTTTTTATTTAGATCTTTACCTTTATTTTTGTTTGCGCACCATATTTTAAACAACATTTTTGTTGAGTTTCTATATCCTTTAGAAACTTTAGCTAAATACCATTAGCCATTCCCGAGACACTGTAGATATTTCCACTTGGCAACCTGGATGCGCACAATGTCTTGATCTATTTCAGTATCTTCCCTATATGCCATGAAAGTTTCATATCCTTAGCCATTCATGAGATATTGTATACGGCTTTATGATGAAAAGGACACACATACTATGTTTTGATGTAGCTCAATATGCCCTAAAAGTTTCAACTTAATGCCTTTAGCCGTTCCTGAGATATTGGAGATCCTTCATTTTGACAAACTGGATGCACATAGTGTGCTAATGCCAGCTCAGGAAAGAGAGAAACCTTAGAGCAAATGGGCAAATGCTGGCTTGATCCCGACTTACACTACGAGCACAAATTGAGATAGCACGGCCTATCGATCCTTCACGCCTTAAGAGTTTTAAGCAAGAGTTGTCAGAAAAGCCAGCACAGTGATAACTCACTGTGATGACCACAGATGACCAACATGATGTTGCACACAGATGAGCACAGATGACCAAACGTTCATAGCGACGTCGTTTTTCACTCCTTCGATGTCGGCTCTTCGTATCATTGCAAAGCAGCATTCACCAAGTGCAGGATTGCTCACCCACCTACAAATAACGTGAACTTGGTTTAAACTTCAGTGGGATAGGTTAGTTTTATCCTACAGACATTCAAAGCTGTGTCTATAGAAGTCCTTCAAAGTACGATAGAAACCGCAGGTTTTCGAACGGACAACGGTGTGAGGCTACGTCCGTATGATTATACCCGAAAGCCTCTGACTCACTGGTGGCTATGCATAACCTGGTCCTTTTGTTTTTCGCAAAGGGTGCTAGTACTATGTACCGAGTGCTATGTGGTAGTAAAAGTGGTAGTATTATTAATAAAGACGGTGGGAGCAGTGAAGTTATTAAAAGTAGAATAGCCAAGGCTCAGGGTGTATTTTCAAAGTTAAATAAAGTTTGGAAGAATAGGAAGATATGTCTGCAAACAAAAATTAGAATATTGGAAACTACAGTGATGACAGTGGTCAAATATGGCTCTGAAGCATGGGTGCTCCAAAAACTGGATGAAAATTTACTAGATGTTTTCTAGAGAAATTGCCTACGGATTGTTCTGGGTACCCAGCTTATTGACCGTATTTCAAACAGTAGGCTGTACGAAAAATGTTGTTCAATCACTCATTCTAGGGCTATGATGAAAGAAAGATTTAGATGGCTAGGCCACGTTCTGCGGATGAAGGATGACAGATGTCCGAAGATTGTCCTTTTCGGCCAACCTTCTAGGGCTGAACAGAAAGCAGGTCGTTTTCTTCAGGGACGGGAGAATTTCATATATAAGGATTTGAAGTAAATGGAACTTCCTGGGAGGGTGTCAAGAGGGAGGCTTTGAATAGATTGGGTTGGAAGAGGAGCATACGTAGCTGCGTTGGCCTCAGGTGGCTTCCTGGTGCGGTGAGTTATTAGCAGCATTAGTAGTAGTATTTTGGGCTCCTCAAAATCTTGATTGGATGCATTCGGGGAAAGTGGACATGGGGAGGGGGCTATTTAGCCTCCAATTTCTTCTGACTCTTAAGTCTAGAACTTTTGATCTTTTAATCAAATGAGCCCCCTCCAAAGTTTATTCGACCATCCCATTCATAAAACCTTAAATGATACTAATGGGGAACTACTATGACTAATAGGCCTTGCCCTGAGGGCTGTGAGGGGAGTTATCATCCCCAAAGACATAATTACTTGACCTGTCAACTATGCTGAACAAAATTTATATCTCAAAATTTGGATTAAATGTATTTGGAGAAGTGATGAGTGTTTGGAGAGGGGGGGGGGGTGGTTACCCTCCCATCACTTTTAACTCTTAAAAAGGGTACCAGATCCTTTAATTTGAAATCAAATGGGCTCATTTTGAAGTTTCTAGGACATTTTTTTCTATACGAAATGCCTTAGTCAGAAAAAAGTAGATAACAGATTGTGTCCACGCCGCTTTTTGCTTAAGCAACGCTATATCACTGCTTATAATTATTTCTCATGATCTACCAGTCCCAACTTTGTTGTGATTTTCTCACTTAATTTTTACTCATTTAAACCTTACAGTCGAATGGACCGTAAATACAAAAATTTATAGACCTTGTATACAAACCTTATAAATACGATGGGTAAAGAGATTAAGTATATCAGACTTTTAAATGTGTCCATATTCATTAATAAACGCAAATTCCATTTCTTCAGTGTTGCCATATTGAATGGTGAAAATAAACAAGCAGAACTAATAAGTTAAATTTAACACTGCTTTTCGCTAACAAAAAATTTTGCATTAATAGTCTAAAGACAACTTTTAATCCCAAAGACAATTACAGCTTCAAAGGAAACCTACGTCTCTTAAAGCTGTTTCATACTATTAGCTCAAGGCCGTATTCAGGAAAGGAGTTAGAAGGTTTGAAGAACTCCTAAGTAGCACTTTTTGGAAATAGTTATTAAAAAATAAAAATAAATATCTAATATTCCGTACAATACATTCCTCTTCTACTGTAGTTTTTGAAATCTTGTGGCAGTTCACAGCTTAGGATTGAAAGAAAATGGGATACACAATTTAAAAGCTGATAGAAAAACAAATGAAATTATTTGATGAAATAAGACTTCCCTTTCTATTTCTCCTTAATCTTTAAAAATGAGCATCAACTAAAGCTTGTATCAACTTGTATCAACCAAAGCTTTGTGTAAAATATAACTCGTACAACAATAATGTCAATACGAATAAACAATGTATAAACAATTCATAGTAATGTTATAATAATGTCAATAAAAAATGTTGTTCTACGCTTGCAACAGGGTGCAAGTTCCAGTGTCATATTTCTTAGGAGACTATGTCCTGAAATTGAGCTTTTTTAACTCAAAATTTTCTAAAATTAAGAATAAAAATCTAATAATAGATACGCTGTTCTACGGAATGTCATTTTTTCACATTGGTGTCACAACTGAACGAGATATACCTTAAATAGAGCTTTGTCAGATATATGACTCGTCCACAAGGTAGATAAGAAACAGAGGGTAGAATCTTCTTCCCTTATTTCCAGTCAAATATTAAAAATAAATGAATATTGCATCAACCAGCTTTATTCAAGATATTTCTCTTACGGTCATTATTAACAAATTAACACTTTATAAACAACTTAACCATAATATACAATGACAATAAAAACTGACAATAACATACAACAAAAGATTTTAAAAACTGTAAACAATGCTACTTTAGACAATAAACCACAAATAAACGTCATTTTATTGTTCTCAAAACTTAGTTAGAAAATTTAGTGCAGTAATTTTAGTTTTTAAATGCTATTAGTTTTAAAATGATATATAAATACATTATATATCCTAAATTTTGAATTTCCCCATAAATTGGGCTCAGATAAGGCCAAACTTTACAAAAGATTTACTTTAATAGAAGATAGTTATTCAGCCAATAATTAGTGTTAAACAACAGATTGATAATTGCAAAAAACAAAAGTTCAGGTAAAGCGAAAAGCCAGGTCATTAGAATACAACGGGAAAAGTGTAAATTTGGCAGAACCGACAAGATAAAAATGGAAACGAAAGGGAAAAACAGTAAATATAAAAGAAAACAAAAAAGGAAATACAAAGAGTACAAACAGCAAAAGATAAAAAGGAAAAAAAACACAGGTATATAAACCGTACCAAAAATACAATATATATGAACAACTGTAGCTACTGGAAAACAATTAAAAAAGGGAAAAGCACTTTGTAATATAAAAAATTTGCCAGACATATTTCTAAATGTATATATTAAAACCGTTAAAAACCGTTAAAATTTTAAAAACCTTAAAAACCGTTAAAATTTTTTACAGTGTGTCTTAATATTTATCCAATATTTTTCTTTAATGCGCGTTAACAACGTTTGATATTTTTGTAATGTGCCTTAGAAATCAGTAAATGTTTTTATAATACATCTTTACGATCATTTAATATTTTTATAATATGCTTAACAATCGATTTATCTATTTATAATGCGAATTAACGGTTATTTAATATTTTTATAATTCATCTTAACAATCGTTGATTTTTTAACCATAGCCAAGACATGTTACGATTTCAAGAGATTATTATTATGTAATAAAATGTGTCGTTTTACCATTTTGTCTTGATTATCAATGTCAGCTTGATGCCTTAAAAGTTTTTGCATAAAACAACTTTCTTATCTTTGACAAATCTTTGTTCTGTGTAAAGTAAGATAGTACAAGACCCTTAACGTTCTGTGTAAGCCTAATAATAGCACCATAATATCTGCAACAGTTATATACAATAATCTGCAACAGTTTTTTATTTAAAAACACCGTAACAACTTCAGCCTCTGCCTTTCTTGCTGTCATTTGCAGTGGTAAAATCTTTTCCCCATGTTAAAGTACATACACGTTTGATTTTGCCATTTGAACTACATAATATTTAAACTTCAAGCGCAAGGAGTAGTCATGCCTTTTTTGGAATAGAGACTTAAAAGACAACGATACAAAAATATTTTTTTTCCGGGGGGGGGGGTATAAAAATTGAAAAACACAACTGAAATCGGTTTATATTTAATTTTGTTCCGTTTTTACGTGTTTTGTTACGTTTAAGTTTTATACGTATTCCTCTCTTTTGTAAGTATAGGAATGACTTATTAAAACAGATTCTATATTTTAGAAGACGATATAGAGTCTATATGCATTTTACAGGAAACAAAACATGAAGTAGACCTTTATTATTACTATCTTAAGTACTTAAATAGAAATTATCATTAACCATGGCTGGGCATAAGGTCTCTAGCAATATTATTCAGAGCTTAAGAAATTCAACTCCATTCTATATTTACATTCTGTTATTTTTGAAATCTTTTTAGCATTTCTAGCAATTTACTTGCAACAATTTTTTGTCCATTAGCTATAGCAACTACCAATAATTTATTGCCTTGATTATTACAAGCATTTGTTATAGCTAAGACCTCATTAGGTTTTATTTCTTCAAGTCGGCTGATCGATTCAACATTACCATTTTTTATATCTCTAAACAGTTCTTCGATTAATTTCAGCAAATCAATAACTTTCTGGTCCTTAGAAAGGTCAATAGGTAATTTCCCATCTTTGTTCTCAATGTTATAAGTTGCACCATGCTTTAATAAAGATTTTACAATTTCCAAGGAGCCGTTTTTAGCGGCAATATGAAGAGATGTAGTACCACTAAAAGTAGTTTTAGCATTAATGAAGTCGTTTAATTTGTCACGACTGATATTCTCTAACAAAACATCAACAATTTCTTTGTTACATTTGGAAGTAGCAGTGTGCAAGGGTGTATTGCCTTTATTAGTTGTTTGATTAATATTAGCTCCATTTTTTATTAAGGTATTCACAATATCTAAGTCTCCATAGTCAACAGCAAAATGCAACGTTGTTCTTCCATCACTATCTTTGTCATTGGGATCAACCCCATCTTTTAAAAGACGCTGAACAGTTGGTCTATCACCTTTACTAGCAGCAATGTTGATATCTTTCTGCAAATAACGGAGAATCTCTGATGCTTCTTGACCATCAAGTTTCAATCTAAAATTAATCAGTTCTAACTTTTGTAAAATATCTAAGGTATTTGGATGACTTGGTCCAAAAACAGCTTTGATTTGATCAAAACATTCACTGTAGACTTTAAGTGCTCTGATCCACTTACCTTGAGCAAATAGAATGTTTCCGATGTTACGTTGAGTAGCTAAGGCTTCTGGATGATTCTGTTGCATAACCTTTTTTTGGATGCTTAAAACTTCTTGATAAGTATTCAAGGCTTGATGCTGTTTATTTTGTCTGAAAAGTACTCCAGCAATGCTATTTAGTGTTCTCAAGGTATCGGTATGATTAACACCGAAAATAATTTTTTTCTTTTCAAAAACCTCCTTATAGATTTTTAAGGACTCCTCTAATTTACCTTGGTTAGATAGTACCATTGCTATATTATTTTCGGCACTAACAGTGATTGAATTATTTGCACCTAGTCTATCTTTCTGCTTTTCAAAAACTACAATGTTGATATTTAAGGCTTCCTCATATTTTTCCAGACCATCCAATACTAAAGCCATATGAAACATAGTATTTAAGGTGTCTGAGTGATTTAGCCCTAGTACTTCTTTTTGTTTCTTATACGCTTCTTCAAAAATATCCAAAGATTTTTCATTTTTCCCCTGTCTATGCAGCACTAAAGCGATGAAACTTCTTGTGCCTAGAGTATCCTTATTATCCGAACCAAGCATTTCACTTTGTTTCTGAAAAACATCTTCAAGTATATTTAATGCTTCTTGATACATTCCTTGTTTATATAGCACTTTTGCTATTTCTGCCTGAATATCTAATGTACCAGGATTGTCTGGTCCTAAAATATCTTTTCTTCTTTCAAATACACTTTTCAAAATGCTTAAGGCTTTTTGGTAACTTCCTTGAAACGAGAGGATTGAGGCTTTATCAATCTGAGTAGATACTTTTTCTTGGAATATTTCCTTCAACTGTTGGACTTCGGGAAAATTACTTTGCATTGCAGCAGTTATTAGCGTTTGGTTATCTCTGTTACGAGCACTCATAATTGCTTTTATTGTATCAATATCCTTTATCTTGTTGAGGTCATGAATAACTTCAACATCATACTCTTTAACTTTTCTAAATGACTCACTTATTAAGTTGAGAATTATAGTTATATCAGTATTTACACATAAATCTGATGGTGTTTTGCCACTATCAGAGGCATCATTATACACTGCACCGTAGGACAACAAGACTTTTACAATTTTTAAATGAGAAAATTTTGCTGCATAATGTAAAGGTTTAGATTTCTTGCTACCAACCACATTGGGATTGGCCTTATTTTGTAAAAGGAATTCAATAATTCCTTCATAGCCTTTCCATGCAGCATAATGTAATGACGTCCTGCCGGCAATATTTCTTGCATCGACAATGGCTCCTGCTTTGATACATTTCTCAACTTCTGAAGACATATTCCGCTTCACATATTGAATTAACATTTCTGTTAACGTTAGTAAATTTATTGTGTCTTTGTTGGTACTCATTTCTACAGGTTTTCTGTTAAGCTTATCAACCATATCATAAATTGCCCCATTTTTTAATAAAAATTCAATAACGTCCTTATGGTCAAAGTTAGCAGCAGTATGCAGAGGACTTGAGCCGAAGATATCTTTTGCGTTGATTTCAGCACCTTCCGTTATCAAGTACCTTGTAACCTCTAAATGACCCATAAATGCAGCATAGTGTAATAATGTTTGATCGCCAGCACCAGCGTCATTAATATTAATTCCTTTACTAAGAAATAATTGCACAGTATCCTTATGACCTTCTCTTGCAGCAATATGTATTGGCTTTGAGCCAGATTTGGTTCTAGCATTGATATTCGACCCTTCACTTAAAAGATATCTTACAATTTCTAAGTTGTTTTTTTGTGAAGCAATATGCAATACCGTCCAATCATCGTTACCTTTAGCATTTATATCTAATTTTTCATGCTTAAGTATTACTTTCACCACTCCCAAATGACCATTTGCAACAGCTAATTCTAAGGGCATTCTTCCCTTATTGTCCTTTATGTTAGTTTTTGCTCCATTTCTTAGTAAGATTTCAACAACATTGGTATGCCCATATCCTGCGGCTATAAGTAGTAGTGTATCTCCTTCGACATCCCGAATATTAATGTTACCATTATTCTCTATCAAAACTTTAGTTGCTTCTTCATGACCGTTTAGTACTGCCATATGTAGTGGTGTTAAACCACCAAAAGCTAAAGCATTAACATTGGCTCCGCTTGCTATTAGAGCCTTTATTATTTCTGTGTGATCTCCTATAGTAGCAAAGTGTAAGGGAGCAGCGGGAATATCTTCACTACATCTGATGTTAACAGCCTTTATTATCTCTGTGTGATCTCCTATAGTAGCAAAGTGTAAGGGAGCAGCGGGAATATCTTCACTACATCTGATATTAACATTGGCCTTGTTTTTTAATAAGATCTCTACTATGTCCCTAAAACCTGCATGTGATGCCAAAGACAAGGCTTTACAACCCTCTGCATTAATATTAGCTCCATTTTCTATAAGAATTTTGACGATCTCGTTGTGATTCTTCTGAATAGCAGAGATCAATGGTGTTATTTTGTTACGCTTAACATTAACATTAGCCCCTTTTGCGACCAGAATTTCAACTATTTCCTTATGACCTCCTGCTACAGCAAAATGTAATGGTGTGCTTTCTGTACTTTCTGCAAAACCAGTTTTATTAATTTCAGCTTTATTTTTTATTAAAAGGTTAACTGCATGTTTGTGGCCCCCTAGGACAGCTGCATCTAAAGGTGTAAGACCAAATTCTGCATTAGCGTTTACTTCAGCTTTATTTTCTATCAAGGAAGCAATGATATCTAAATTGCCAATGGTAGCAGCCACATGTAACGGTGTGATTTCATTATTAGTTCTAGCATTGACTTCAGCTTTATTTTGTAAGAGAAGGTCAATGACATCTTTGGTGCCGCTCATAGCAGCTAAATGCAGTGCTGTATTACCCATAATATCTTGAGCACTAACTTGAGCTTTATTTCTTAATAAGAGTTCAATAATATCTTTGTGACCATAAAGAGCAGCTATATGTAATGGTGTTGCTTTAGTATCGGTTTTATCATTGATTTCTGCTCCTTTGCTTATTAAAAGCTCAGCAATTGCCTTGCACCCGCTATTTGCTGCGCAGTGTAATGGTGTTGCATTATGTTTATCTTTAGCACAAATACTGACTCCATAATGAAGGAGAGTGGCAACTATTTTTACTTGACAACTCAGTACTGCCAAATGTAGTGGTGTTAGACCATCCACAGTGGCAATGATAGAATTTGCATTGTTTTTTAGTAAGGCGGATACAATTTTCTCATGCCCATCTTTTGCTGCATAGTGTAAAGGAGCATAATTATAGGCCTTATCAACAGCATTAACGTTAGCTCTATGCTCTAGTAAAATATCAGCTATTTGTTCGTGACCATTTTCTACAGCATAATGTAATGGTGTGCAACCTTCGATAACTAAAGCATTTACATCTGCTCCCTTTTGAATTAAGGCCTTTACTACAAGAAGATGACCATTAAGTGCTGCTAAATGTAATGGTGTCACATCTCTGTCAGTTCTTCTGTTAACATCTGCCTTATTTTTAAGTAGAAAATTCACTAACTCCAAATGACCCCTTTCTGCAGAAATGTGCAACGACGTAAAGCCACCCATAGTCTCATTGCTGTCAACATTCAATTCTTTTTCCAGAAAAATCTTAACAACATCCACATGGTTATTTAGTACTGAATAGTGTAAAGGGGAATATCCTAAATGATCTATGATGTTCGAATTAGCATTATTTTTCAGTAGAACTTCAGTGGCATCTTTGTAACCATTGTCAGCAGCAGCATGTAGTGCTGTTTGGCCAATATTGTCTGGGTCATCAAAATACGCACCTATTTTTCTTATAAGAAATTCTATAATATTTTCCCTTCCATATGCGGCAGCAACATGAAGTGCACTTTGTCCATTCACATCCTTAGTGTTGACGTCTACGTCTTGATCAGCGATAAACTTTAAAACCTCAACACTGGGTCCTTGAGCAGCAAAATGCAGTGATGTCGTTGAGTTAATATCTCTTCCATTGATATCTGATCCTTTTCTGAGACAACTCTTCAAGTCCTCAAGATTTCCTTCTTTCAACGCTGCGAACATTTTTCCCTGATTATTGATAATATCAATGTTTTGATCATATTTGTTTTTAAGTTTTGGAGGATTGTCTTTTACTGACTTGCCGATTCTTATCTTGCTTTTTCTTATATTCTCTGTAATCAGTTTTTTAGCGTTCAAAATAACCGCTATTGAAGGATCAGATGACAGCACATCAACTATATCATTATAGTGGGCTATGTGGTTCCGCAAACCTTTTCCAGTTAATAAAGGAGTGTTTTTATCTAAAAAAAATAGTGTATTTTCTAGATGCTTACCTAATCTACTTAAAATAGACAGTATATCTAGTACAAGCATTTCTACTACTCCAAGCATCTTTTTATTTCTCTTGTAGGATAAGAGCTCTTCTTTTAATGTGCCATATAATGCGTTACTTCTTAAAACACTTTTCAGATGAGACAATTTACGTTCAAGCAAGCTATTGTATTTTTCTTCTGTTATATTGTCGGATTTATTTTTTTTATTTTTATTAATAAATAAACTTGTATCACTGAACTTGTTTCTTAACTCTTCAACCCATTTCATGTCACTTGTTCTAAATGCAGCAGCATTAAGAATTTGACCTAACAATAGTTCTAGTTCACCTATGTTGTCTTCTGGTGTTCTTGACCGAAAACTAAGATAAATCTCCACGGAAACTTTGCTGATTTCTTCAAGATTATGGGACTCTATTTGGAAAGGAATGTTTTCTATTATTTTATTTGTAGAAAACTTCATTACTCTTATATCGTTATGATCTATCTTAATTTTTTTCAAAATAAGAAATAAGCTCATTAAATACGTAGTTGCAATTGAAGAGTCACTTCTAGTACTTATTGATTTAGTTTTTGCAAAACGTTGAATGCTATCAATTTTATTAAAGAGCCACTTCTCATAATCTGTCTTTTCACTAATAACACTCCTAAATTTTTGAATGAGTTCTCCTAGCTTATCATGTTCCAACAACTCAAAACACTCTGTAAATATTTCATCTCTTTCATCTAATTCAACGCTAGTACACATCCCTGCAACTTCTTTTATGTCTTCCAAGCTTTCACTTTCTTTAATTTTAACTAGCAACATTCTAATCATTTGCATTTTTTTGCTTTGAAAAATGTCAGTAATTACATCATCGATTCTTTTAAGATCATTTTGAACCCCAACAAAGAAGTTGACACTAGAATTATCCTCAATCTCTATTCTCTTTGAGAGTGAGTATGCATGTGATAAGGAATTACGTAAATCTATGATGATTTTTCTTGTGTCCCTTGGTAATGACAGAAGAAGAAGTTCACTTGTAGTCTTAGATAACTTTGGAGATTCTAGAGTGTTTTTTAAATGTTCACCAGTAACTTGTAGGACCCTCGCAATAATCAATTCACCTTCCTTTTGTTTAAGATCAGCAGATAATACTAGTTTTATATAATCACTTATTTTCTTCAAAGAATGAATGTCTCTAATTTGTTGATAATCGCTATATAGTTCTCCAAATTGAGGAAAACTACTAACGATCTTAGAAACAACTTGCTCACGACTTAATTTTGGGAGTATAGCAAATGTTTTCAGGTCCACAGTTTCTAAATAATCTTTTTCCTCTTTAAGTTTCCCAGAAAAATTTTCCAGGTGGTTGAGTATTTTTTTTTTATTCAATATGGCATTAAGAAATAAATTGATTTCTTGTCGTTTTAAATGTAATGAAACAAAGCTTATCAAACAGAACTCCATTTCTTCCCAAGGCATTCTGTCATAGGAAGATTTCAACTGTCGCTTTAATATATGTATATTTTGTGCAATAAACTTCGATATAAATATAAACTTTTCATCTATTTCTTCTCTGTTGCAGTATTCTGTTCTTAACACGCTAACATTGTGAAGTAATAACTCAATCCTCTCTCTTATGCTATTAAAATTACTCTTTACATTCTTATCTTTTTCAAAAGAATTGGAGAAAAAACGGAGGTCTATTAACTTATTCTCAACAAAAATTTCCATCTCTTCTGACAATAAAACATTCTTAAGTTTTAATTCTTCGTAAGTTCGAGAAAGAATTTCATCTAATTCACTCAAATGAACAGAAAAGTAATTGCCAGGCCATTTACTAATAAGTATATCAAGAAGTTCAACATTACCAGATCGTATAGCATAATAGAAGGCATTATGGCAGGTTTCATCTTCATCACTTGGTACTATAGCAGCTTCTCTTGCGTCAAGGGAGAAGTTACTGAGAATTTTACCATTATTGCTAAGTAGATATTCTAAAATATTCACCTTATTATGTTCACAAGCTAAGATAACTAAATTGGTACTCCCCAAAGGGTTGTTAAAACTGAGTAGCTCCCTTGTTCTTTCTAGGTTTCCTTCCCGAACCGCATTAATTAAACAGTAATTTATATCTTCATTGATCATCATAGTTACTTTCGTCTTCGACTTCAGTTACTCACTGTTATCTAATTTGTTAGGAATACTTTCCTTGAACTGAACTTCTTTTGAAATATTGATTTCGTCTGTTATCCTCTAGAAAGAAAAAAAACAACTGCATTATATACAAAGACATCTAATGCCACAAATATTGAAATACTTTAACATTGCACACAACAATGTATGAATTGAAAGGAAGGCTGATTGTTTGGAATTACTTAAAATTTAAATTTTAGATCATCATTTTTGTTTCCAAATTAAAACCAAACTAATCAACATTCCAGCAACTAACGAGAAACGGAATTGTAATGACAAGCAACATAGCTGGGTTTAATAATATATATTTCAAATTATGTCGTCGTTGGATAATTAACAAGCAATGTTGGTGCTATATATTGTTTGTTTATTTCTTCTATTTATAAATCTATATATATAAGATATATATATATATATATATATATATATATATATATATATATATATATATATATATATATATATATATATATATATATATAAATATATATATATATATATATATATATAAATAAGTTGTCTGTCTGTCTGTCTATCTGTTGAGTGACTTCATGTCATCATGTCGTCATGTCGTCATGAAGTTAGTTGTCGTCATGTTTGTTATGACGACGACGTCATTAAAAGTATTTAAGAAAATCGTTCAAAGACAAATTTTTAATTGTAAGAAGATCGTGGACGGAAAAATGTTTAATTGTAAAATGACCGAAGAACCTACTATGGCAACAGCCGAGGAGGCTGCTCAAAGAGTCTATGCCAAAAAACTTGCGGCTGATAGAAAAAGTAAGAAAAGAAAGCGTGCCGAGGAATCACAAGAACAGCAAGAAAACAGGCTTGCGGCTAAAGAACGGAAAACCGCACAGTTAGATGAAAATCCACCTGGACAGCGAGAGTCAAAACATATCAAAACTGGAAATGATAGCGATGATGATTGGGTTTGGGATTTTGACTTGGATAAGGTCATCAATTCCTACCGGATTTTAGTTAAAAAAAAAACAAAGGTTCGGCGATATGTATTTCATAGTGACGCTGAAAAATAAAGAAGAAAAAGAAAACTGAAAAAAGAAAAAAAGGTAAAAAACTAAAAAACAAAAACAAGAACAAAACACAGACCGGGACAGAAATACAGACAGGGAATTAAATTTTCTCCACCAGCACTGGATCCAACCTGGAATAATATCATGAACAGAGAAATCACCAATGCAATAGCACAAACACAAAAAAAAGGAGAGACTGAATATATAATTTTTAAAAATTTTAATATTAAAATAAATGACAATGATAAAAAGTTCCCTTTCCTATATTGTACTGTAAAATTTCATAGGAATCCCCATAAACCACGGTTTATTGCTGGAGCAGCTAAATGTCCAACCCGCATTGCTGCTACTGACCTCTCTTTAATTTTAAAGGAAATTGTAAATAAACTTAAAACCTATTGTTCTGGTATTAAAAATTTTTCGAATTTTAATCTATATTGGAGTGTTAACAATTCACTGCAGGTGATAGATTCTTTAACAATGGTTTCAGCTAAAAGAATTGAGTCTTTCGATTTTGCGACAATGTATACTAATTTATCACTTAATGTAGTGTTTGATAATTTAAAAACTGTTATCAAGAAATCTTTCCTCTTATCTAGTAAAAGGTTCTTAAAAATAGACACTTATAATAAAAAAGCTATATGGACAAATTGCTTTAATACTACAGTTAACTTGAGATGTTACAGCTTGGATATAATAATAATAATTTATTTTTAACCCACATCATAACAAGTTATGGCACTTGTGGAGTAACAAAAAGAAAAAAAAATGAAATACACTACAAGTAAAATACACTACAAATAGAAAAAACATTATGCTACAATGAGATTAACCGAACAGACGGACCAAAAGATGATGAGGCGATAAACGATAAAAAGCTGATTCCTACAACCTTCCATACATGAGGGCCAACTTTGCACTTATATCGGGGACATCAAACTTACGAATTATCTTCCTATTGCTATACCAAGGGGGGAGATAAAGTAAAAATTTACAATATCTGAAATAAAAAATCCGAATCTGATTAATATCTTTTTTCTTTGGAGGGGGATAAAGGCCAGAAAGGTAAAGGACAGAATGATCACAAAATGTAGCATATAGTCTACCGAGTGCACGTCTATTATACTTCCCTCGATAAGCAACTATCTTAGAATAGCCCGTTTGAATTTTCTTTTGAACATCACGAACAGTGCACTGCCGTAGGCAAGAAATTGAATTTGTAACAGTAATACCCAACCACCGAAAGGTGGAAACAAAGGGTATTGAAAAACCGCAACAAGCTAAGGGAGCATTAGAGGAAGTCGGACCATTAAAAACTAGAAATTCACATTTCTCAACATTAAGAGAAAGACCAATATTAGAAAATAGACGTGAAACTTTTGAGACCATAAACGAGAGACCTTGCTTATTTTTACACAAAAGTAAAAGGTCATCTGCATAAGCAAGATAAGAAACATCTGAGAGTCCAATAAAATAATTTGATCTAATTTCATCTAAAAACCAGAAATGAACATTTTGAATATACTTGGTGATAAAACCCCTCCCTGCTTGACACCTCGACATAAACGGACAAACGAAGATCCAGACTTATTAATTCGGAGAAAAGAATTCTCATACCAAAAACGAAGAAGAAAAATGACTGAAAGATTTACACCATTATTAAAAAGGGGAAAAAAAAGCTTGACTGTGAACTACATTGTCAAAAGCTTTAGAAAGGTCCAAAGTACACAAATAAAGTGGGGACCCCTCAGCCATGCTATTCTTAAGGGCGGAAGAAAGAACACGGTGTGCATGTTGACAACCAATACCAGTTTGAAACCCGAATTGATTCGATCCGAAATTTATATTTTCATTTAAATGAGGAATTATACTCAAGTTACACGTAGTGGTTATAGGGCGATAAGATGAACATTGAGAAGGGAGTTTTCCCCGCTTTAGAATTGAGGTGACATTTCCACAAAGAAAGCTATCCGGAACCAGAGAAGATGTTAAACACATTTGGAACAACAACTGCAAATGAAATAAAAGAACAACACACTTTGGATTTATATTATTTACACTAATACCATCAATATCAATGGATGAAGAATTCAGTTGCTTAATTGCATTTTCAACAGCAGTTATTGATACTGGAATAATATGGCCCTGATGAAGCGAAGGCGGTAGAATTTTAGAAAGTAACTGAGAATAATGTGACTGCACAAAAAAAATTAATTTTGGAAAAAAATTCCCGAATAGTAAACATACCAAGTTGAACTAGAAATCGAATCACTATTATAAAGATCACTTTTATCCAGCTTCTCAGAATTGATCAATTTAGACCAATCCTTTTTAGAGGCTGGAAATTCCATACCCTTATAACGAATGGATTTAAGGTACTTTTTATAATCATTCTTTGTTTTCTGCTTTATATCCGCAACAGACCCCGTTATAGGTCTACCACAATCAACCCAAATTCGAAGCCAAAGTTTTGCCTTATTTATAAAATTCTTTAATTCAGGATCGGCAGCCCATATAGATTTCCGCGTTTTTATACGAATACGTTCCTGGGGAACCGCAATTTTTTCAGCTTCTTTCATACATCTAATTATATCATCATAATATCTATCAAGATCACGCTTACTACTCTTTATTTGCAATTGGGGTAGATGATAAGGCACACGAATACAATTAAGCAGTGTAGATAAAGACAACATATATAAAGCAATATCGGCTCTTTTCCAATTACTACATTTAAACCATTTAGAATTCCCAATAGGGGCAACATTGCGAAGGTTACGTTTCAGTTCAGTAGTAAATGAAAGCGATAGATGGTCAATGTCATCAGACTCAATATCAACATGAATAATCGAGCATTTTAGCTGTGATGAACTGATTATGTGATCAATATTAGAAACACTACCAGATTGATGGATATAGGAGTATGATAAATCTTTCTTCAGAATCACGTAAGGGGGCATGCACTCCAATATTTCTCGGGATCGATAACTTTGTTCATCCAAATCCGTGTTAAAGTCACCAAGAACTACAGAATCAAGTTTATTTTCCTTGACACGATTCATCACGGACTTTAAAGACTTGCATGTAATAGCAAATTTATTTATTGACTCCACTGTATTATTTTTATATGGAAGATAAACATTAGCAAACACAGTACTATTTACTCTAACAGCAAGAATATGATTATCCGAGTAAAAAAGGGATGGGTTCGAAAGATCAATACTTTTTTTTAAAATACAGGCCAGGCCTCCAGAAGGGCGGCCACGCGTGGTAACAGCATCAGAAGTAAAAACCGAATGAACAGAGCTTCGATGAAGGAAATTTCTGCTAGAGGCAGTTAACAAAGTTTCTTGCAGGCAGATAACGTCGAAGTTCTCGTACAGATCGTCAATATAAGCATCTTTATTTTTTGTGCCATTGATATTGTGCGATATGATTGACATTTGTAAAGTCATTTAGAGGTTTGTTGACTAGCAAAACCACGGAGAACGGAGCATGAAATGCTAAAGGACACGTGTTCACCATTGCAATTGGCACATTTTGGTGAGGCATTGCATGGATTTTCTTTTGAACTAATATGAGGGCCGGCACAACGAGCACATTTGGGCGCAGGACTGGGACAAGAAGAATGGAAATGATGGGGCGATCGGCACTTAAAACAACACTTTGGAATTTCCTTAAACTCACTCAGTCTAAAGAATTCATAACCAATTCTTACACCGTCTTTGAAATAAGCTGCTTTAGCAAAAGAATCAACAAAATCAAGCTTAACTGTTTTCGAAGAGCCAAGCCTTTTGGCAGCAACAATACCGCTACAATTTGTGAAAGACTGAATCGCATAATCCTCTGGAACACCTTTTATAATGGCCGAATATTTCTTAGAAATTTCTTTGGTTGACGTACCGGCGAGAATGACGGGAACAGATGCACGGAAGTCTTCGGCAGAAGATTTATCAATATTTACATACCACTTATCGTGAACCGGGCGAATACTGGATACAAGTTCATGGCCACTGATTTTATCAATAGCGTCTTTCCTTTTAATTGGATCCAATAGATGAGACGGCACTTGAGAGACGACAATAGTGGTTGACTGGCGATTAGAGCCTATAGGTTTTGGTAACTGAGGCTATAATTGTCCAACTTTGCTGACACAATTTGAACAAGTTGATGAACTTTAGAAACTTTAGAGGCTAATTGTGAATAGGCAACAGCTGGCAACACTGGAACTTCAGTTGGAAGTTTAATAACATAAGTTGGCATAGAGATACTAGCTTCATCACACTTCTTCAAAAGATCGAGAATGTCTTTAATATTACTGGTTGCAGACTCTGCACCACTGCGGCGAGGGGGAATTTCATCAGGCGCAAGTTTCGACCATAAATCAGCCTTAGCTTCAACTATTTTTGGTGAAGCAAAAAAATCCACTCCATATTCAATAATTTCCTTCTCGGAAATCGAATTCTGCCAATTACTTTGGACAAAATTTAACACAGGCGAATATATCTGTTCAAAGTCATTCAGATCCTCCGATTGTTCGCTAATACTTGGCATCTTTTCAAGGCACCTGTTTTCAACCACCACACAATTTAAACCGTTCAATTTATAAATGTAGGTCACTGATATATGACATTACAAATTCCAAGCCAATTGTTGCGAAATAACAAGGTTACTGAATTAATTATGAAGCATAGGTCAGGATTAAGAGTCTCTATAATTCCAAGGCAATTGTTGCGAAATAACAAGGTCACTGAATTAATTATGAAGCTTAGGTCAGGATTAAAAAACTCTGTGATCCCAAACCAAATATTGTGAAATCTTAAATTAATTCACTTGACAAGAAACTCACTGATTTAGCAGTGTTCATTAAATATCCAATTTTAGCTGTTAACGCATTGAACTCTGAAACAAGATATGATTTTTGAGTTATTAGAATTGGTTTTATACAATACTTATATAAGATTTGGGGGTGATTTGTACAAGCAAATTGTGGGAATTCCCATGGGGGGGGGGATGCCAGCCCATTTATGGCTGACTTGTTTTTAAGTCAACTAGAATATAAATATATGATGGATAAGAATAATCCAATTAATTTAATACATGTTTTGTCAAATAATAAAAGATATTTAGATGATATTTTGGTCTTAAATTGTAAGGATTTCATTGATATTTCTAAAAATATATATCCATCAGAGCTTATTCTTAAGCCTAGTCATGGCGCTGGTCATGAAGATCATTTCTTAGATTTAAATATTAATATTTGTGATAATAATAAATTAAGTTTTAAAATGTATAATAAAACAGATGATTTTGAAGTGGTTAGTTTCCCATTCCCTGAAAGTAATATACACTCAAATATCACATATTAAGCGTTTTTCTCACAGTTACTTCGTTATGCAAGGATTTGTAGTAATTATATTGATTTTAAAAATAGATGTAAAATCTTAAGCCAAAAATTGATATCAAGAGGTTTTTCTACAAATAAATTAACTTGGCAATTTAAAAAATTTTGTTTTCATTATAACGAACTTTTAAATAAATATCAAAAGAATTATCTAGAAATACTTAAAGAAATTTTCAACTAAATTCGGAGGTTCGAGAAATGTTGTCGCAGCGCCATTTATTTTGAATTGTGTTTCTAATTGAGTGGATTTTTTAAAAATTAGCCACATGGTAAAGATTAATTCTATAATTATTTAGTTCATTCAGGTTTTTTTGCAATGTGTCAATATTTGTGATTTGATAAAATTTTTAATATTTAGTTTACCTATTGTTGCTAAAAAGAGGGATATATTAACAGGATAAGCTTGTTTTGGTTTTACTTGTTTTTTTTACATTTACTGTTTTTTTTCTTTCCTAGGCATGTATTTTGGGGGTGATACCTGACACGGGGATGCCATGGATATTCTGTGGTAGCCACAACACTGTGCTGGGTAGAGAATTTAAAGTGGCGAAACCCTATATAGGCCAGTGTATTCTCCTGATGAGCCCTTGTGTTGGGTTGTTGCCTCTGAATTATTTGTCTATATTATTCTTTCTTTTGTTTGGTAAATGACGACTTATACCTATTGACGACATGACTGCCTGTCCATGGATTATTCTTTATTGGTGATCGTCTATGGCTATGCTGTTTGACCTATGTGATCGTATGGATGGGTAGGGTTAAGGCCTCATTCAAGTGCCGGTCTATATTAATCACTAATTTAGGAAAACAGTCTTCCTTTTCTCCTTCTGTATCTCCTTTTTTTTGCGTTTGTGCTATTTCATTGGTGATTTCTCTTTTCATGATAAAAATAAGTTGTCTGTCTGTCTGTCGAGTGACATCGTGTTTGTCCGCATATGACGTCTGAATTATTTCATCATATACCAATTCAAAAACGAATGTATTCAAGCCGATGTAGCTGAGTTGGTAAGGCGTTATGTTCCAGGTTCTAGGTTCAAGAGGTTCCAGGTTCGAACCTTGGCTTAAAAAAAGGCAAAAACTACAAGAAAACTACACACTAATAAAAAAACTAAAAAAACTAAAAACTAAAAAAAATGATAAAAGGTAAAAAACTAATAAAAATAAAAACTAAAAATAAAAAAAAATAAAAAAAGGAAAAAAACTGAAAAATAAAGGAGAAAAAGAAAACTAGAAAAATATAAATAAAAATAAAAAAACTAAAAAAGGTAAAAACTACAAAAAAAACTAAAAAGAAAAAAGAAAAAAAAAACAAAAAAAATCTAAAAAAAAAGGTAAAAACCAAAAGAAAACTAAAAAGAAAAAAAGAAAAAAACTAAAAATTTCATCATATACCAATTCAAAAACGAATGCATATACAGACAGGGACACTGGGGGCACAGGGGGATATATAAATGACGACGGGGACACAGGGAATGTTCGATTAGCAATCACCATGAACAAAGCTCAAGGGGAATCATTAGAATCATGAGGTATAGATCTGAATACGGATTGTTTTTCCCATGGACAATTATATTTTGCATGTCATGTTCAAGAGTCGGTAAACCTGACAATCTATTTATATGGACAGACAATGGTACAGCGAAGAATGTTGTATGTTCGCAAGTTTTACGTAGTTAAAACACACACATATATATATATATATATATATATATATATATATATATATATATATATAATATATATATATATATAAAAGAAAACAAACTAGAATGTAAAAACTGGAAATTGCATAAATATTTCGAAATATTTTGACAATGGATTAAAGTAATTCGAAAAAAAAAATGGTAAAAAACTAAAAAAAATACTAAAAAGAAAAACTTAAAAAACTAAAAAAGATAAAAAACTAAAAATAAAAAAAAAATAAAAAAGGCTAAAAAACTAAAAAAAAAGAAAAAAACTAAAAAAAATTGGGAATTGCACAAATATTTCAATATATTTTGACAATAGATTAAAGTAATTTGAAAACCTTAAAACAGATACCCCAAAGTTTGAGGTTTAATATAAATTGTTGGAGCTTTAGCATGCTTGGCACGTAAAGATTTTTCCAAATGTCAATGTTAGAATGAACATTGACAAATTGAAGAAAACAAATCAATAAAAAGAAGAAACTAAAAAAAGAAAAAACTAAAAAAGAAAAAAACTAAAGAAGAAACTGTATCTATATATATATAAAAATAAGTTGTATATATGCATGTTTGTTTGTTTGTGGGTTTGCATTTGACGTCATTATAAGTATATAAGGCTTTGTATATGACGTCATTATAAGATGAAACTACAGACCGCAACACCGGGACACAAATGACGACCTAGACACAGGGAATATAAATGACGACCGGGACACTCAAAGAGAAATTACAGACCAGGACACTAGGACACAAATGACGACCGGGACACCGGGACAGAGGGAATATAAATGACGACCGGGACACTCAAAGAGAGATTACAGACTGGGATACCGGGAAACAAATGACGACCGAGACACAGGGAATATAAATGACGACCAGAACACAGGGACACAACTACAACGGGGACGCCGGGGGCACAGGGGGATATATAAATGACGACGGAGATACAGGGAATATTCGATTAGCAATCACCATCAACAAAGCTCAAGGGCAATCGTTAGAAAAATACGGTATAGATCTAAATACGGATTGTTTTCTCAGGGATAATTATTATGTTGCATGTTCAAGAGTTGGTAAACCTGACAATCTGTTTATATGGACAGACAATCGGACAGCAAAGAATGTTGTATATTTGCATGTTTTACGTAGTTAATATATATATATATATATATATATATATATATATATATATATATATATATATATATATATATATATATATATATATATATATATATATATATATATATATATATATATATATATATATATATTCACAGCTGGGACACAGGGACACAACTACAATGGCGCGTAACCCCACCAACTAGGTACGTATATATATATATATATATATATATATATATATATATATATATATATATATATATATATATATATATATATATATATATTATATATATATATATACTAGCTGTTGGGGTGGCGCTTCGCGCCACCCCAACACCTAGTTGGTGGGGGCGCTTCGCGCCCCCCCCAAGCCCCCCCGCGCGCGTAAGTCGTTACGCGCCATAATAGTTACGCGCCATTGTAGTTGTGTCCCTATGTCCCACCTGTGAATATAGATAGATATATATATATGGTTTTAACTACGTAAAACTTGCGAATATACAACATTCTTTGCTGTCCCATTGTCTTTGCATATAAATAGATTGTCAGGTTTACCGACTCTTGAACATGCAACATATAATGGTCCATGGGAAAACAATCTGTATTCAGATCTATACCTCATGATTCTAATGATTGCCCTTGAGCTTTGTTGATGGTGATTGCTAATCGACCATTCCCTGTCCCGGTGTCCCGGTCGTCATTTACATCCCCCTGTTTCCCCCGGTGTCCCCGTTGTAGTTGTGTCCCTGTGTCCCGGTCGTCATTTATATTCCCTGTGTCCCGGGTCCCGGTCGTCATTTGTATCCCGGTGTCCCGGTCTGTATATACATTCGTTTTTTAGTTTTGTTTTTCTCCTTTATTTTTTTCCTTTTTTTTTCTTTTTTAGTTTATTTAGATTTTTAGATTTTTTAGTTTTTTTATTAGTTTTTAGTTTTTTTTTCTTTTTAGTTTTTTTGTAGTTTTTACCTTCTTTTTAGTTTTGTTAATTTTTTTTTTTTACTTGTGTCCTGGTCGTCATTTATACTCCCTGTGTCCCGGTGCTTTGTTGATTGCTAATCGAACATTCCTTTTGTCCTGGTCGCTTTCTCTTTGAGTGTCGTCATTTATTTTTTTCTTTTTTAGTTCTTTTAGTTTTTACCTTTTTTAGTTTTTTTTTAGTTTTTAGTTTTTTTAGTTTTTTACCTTTTTTTAATTTTTTTAGTTTTTTAGTTTTTTAGCTTTTTTATTTTTTTTATTAGTTTTTAGTTTTTTTGTAGTTTTGCCTTTTTTTTAGTTTTTTTAGTTTTTTAGCTTTTTTATTAGTTTTTAGTTTTTTTTGTAGTTTTTGCCTTTTTTTAGTTTATTTAGTTTTTTAGCTTTTTTATTTTTTTATTAGTTTTTAGTTTTTTTGTAGTTTTTGCCTTTTTTTAGTTTTTTCAGTTTTGACGTCACCTGATCCAGTTTTTTCAGGTGACGTCACCTGATCCACGATCCACAGATCACAGACAACTTATTTTTATATATATAGATAGTTTTTTTTTTTTTACTTATGTCCTGGTCGTCATTTATACTCCCTGTGTCCCGGTGCTTTGTTGATTGCTAATCGAACATTCCTTTTGTCCTGGTCGCTTTCTCTTTGAGTGTCGTCATTTATTAGTTTTTTTTCCTTTTTTTTTAGTTTTTTATTGGTTTTTACCTTTATTTTAGCTTATTTTTCAGTTTTTTCCTTTTTTTAGTTTTTATTTATTTTTTATTTTTTTAGTTTTTTACCTTTTTTTAGTTTTTTTAGTTTCTTTAGTTTTTTAGCTTTTTTTACTTTTTTTATTAGTTTTTAGTTTTTTTTTGTAGTTTTTGCCTTTTTTTAGTTTTTTCAGTTTTTTTTTTAGTTTTTTATTGGTTTTACCTTTATAGTTTTTTTAGTTTTTTAGCTTTTTTATTTTTTTTATTAGTTTTTAGTTTTTTTTGTAGTTTTTGCCTTTTTTTAGTTTTTTCAGTTTTGACGTCACCTAATCCAGTTTTTTCAGGTGACGTCACCTGACACATCCATCCATCCATCCACAGACAGACAACTTATTTTTATATACTAGCTGTTGGGGTGGCGCTTCGCGCCACCCCAACATCCATCCACAGACAACTTATTTTTATATATATAGAAGATATAGATAGATAGATATCTATCTATCTATATAAAAATAAGTTGTCTGTGGATGTGTGGATGGATGTGTCAGGTGACGTCACCTGAAAAAACTGGATTAGGTGACGTCACAACTGAAAAAACTAAAAAAAGGCAAAAACTACAAAAAAAAACTAAAAACTAATAAAAAAAATAAAAAAGCTAAAAACTAAAAAAACTATAAAGGTAAAAACCATAAAAAACTAAAAAAAAACTGAAAAAACTAAAAAAAGGCAAAAACTACAAAAAAAAACTAAAAACTAATAAAAAAAGTAAAAAGCTAAAAAACTAAAAAAACTAAAAAAACTAAAAAAAGGTAAAAAACTAAAAAAAATAAAAAATAAAAAAAAACTAAAAAAAGGAAAAAACTGAAAAATAAGCTAAAATAAAGGTAAAAACCAATAAAAAACTAAAAAAAAAAGGAAAAAAACTAATAAATGACGACACTCAAAGAGAAAGCGACCAGGACAAAAGGAATGTTCGATTAGCAATCAACAAAGCACCGGGATACAGGGAGTATAAATGACGACCAGGACATAAGTAAAAAAAAAAAAACTATCTATATATATATAAAAATAAGTTGTCTGTGGATCTGTGGATCGTGGATCAGGTGACGTCACCTGAAAAACTGGATCAGGTGACGTCAAAACTGAAAAAACTAAAAAAGGCAAAAACTACAAAAAAAACTAAAAACTAATAAAAAAAATAAAAAGCTAAAAAACTAAAAAAACTAAAAAAGGCAAAAAACTACAAAAAAAACTAAAAACTAATAAAAAGCTAAAAAACTAAAAAAACTAAAAAAAAGGCAAAAACTACAAAAAAAACTAAAAACTAATAAAAAAATTAAAAAGCTAAAAAACTAAAAAACTAAAAAAAGGTAAAAAACTAAAAAATAAATAACGACTGGGACACAGGGACACAACTACAACGGGGACACCGGGGGAAACAGGGGGATATAAATGACGACCGGGACAAAAAAACTAAAAAGAAATAAAAACTAAAAACTAATAAAAAAAACTAAAAAATCTAAAAATCTAAATAAGCTAAAAAAGAAAAAAAAAGGAAAAAATAAAGGAGAAAAACAAAACTAAAAAACGAATGTATATACAGACCGGGACACCGGGATACAAATGATGACCGGGACCCGGGACACAGGGAATATAAATGACGACGGGACACAGGGACACAACTACAACGGGGACACCGGGGGAAACAGGGGGATAACCTGACAATCTATTTATATGCAAAGACAATGGGACAGCAAAGAATGTTGTATATTCGCAAGTTTTTACGTAGTTAAAACCATATATATATATATATCTATATTCACAGGTGGGACATAGGGACACAACTACAATGGCGCGTAACTATTATGGCGCGTAACGACTTGCGCGCGCGGGGGGGCTTGGGGGGGGGCGCGAAGCGCCCCCACCAACTAAAAACTAATAAAAAAAACTAAAAAATCTAAAAATCTAAATAAGCTAAAAAAGAAAAAAAAAGGAAAAAAATAAAGGAGAAAACAAAACTAAAAAACGAATGTATATACAGACCGGGACACCGGGATACAAATGATGACCGGGACCCGGGACACAGGGAATATAAATGACGACCGGGACACAGGGACACAACTACAACGGGGACACCGGGGGAAACAGGGGATAACCTGACAATCTATTTATATGCAAAGACAATGGGACAGCAAAGAATGTTGTATATTCGCAAGTTTTACGTAGTTAAAACCATATATATATATATATCTATATTCACAGGTGGGACATAGGGACACAACTACAATGGCGCGTAACTATTATGGCGCGTAACGACTTACGCGCGCGGGGGGCTTGGGGGGGGCGCGAAGCGCCCCCACCAACTAGGTGTTGGGGTGGCGCGAAGCGCCACCCCAACAGCTAGTATATCTATATATATAAAAATAAGTTGTCTGTCTGTCTGAAGATCTGTGGATCAGGTGACGTCATGTTTCTGTGTCGGTTGACGTCATGAAATTAGTTGTCGTCATTTTTGCTTTGACGGTAACGTCATTAGACCGAGACAGAGGGAATATAAGTGACGACCGGGAACCTCAAAGAGAAATTACAGACTGGGACACCCCGGACACAATCACGACCGGGACACAGGGAATATAAATGACGACCGGGACACAGGGACACAACTACAACAGGGACGCCGGGGCACAGGCGGGATATATAAATGACCACCGGGACACAGGGATTGTTCGAATAGGAATTACAGACCGGGACACAAATGACGACCGGGACACCGGGACACAGGGAATATAAATGACGACCGGGACACTCAAAGAGAAATTACAAACTGGGACACCGGGAAAAAAATGACGACCGGGACACAGGGAATATAAAATGACGACCGGGACACAGGACACATCATTAGAATAATGAGGTATAGATCTGAATACGGATTGTTTTTCCCATGGACAATTATATGTTGCATGTTCAAGAGTTAGTAAACCTGACAATCTATTATATGCACAGACAATGGGACAGCGAAGAATGTTGTATATTCGCATGTTTTACGTAGTTAAAAACATATATTTATATCTATCTCTATTCACAGGTGGGACACAGGGACACAACTACAATGGCGCGTAACGACTTACGCGCGCGGGGGGGGCTTGGGGGGGCGCGAAGCGCCCCACCAACTAGGTGTTGGGGTGGCGCGAAGCGCCACCCCAACAGCTAGTATATATATATATATATATATATATATCATTAAAAGAGAAATCACCAATGCAACAGCACAAACACAAACACAAAAAAAAAGAGAGAGAGAGACAGAAGGAGAAAAGGAAGACTGTTATCCTAAATTAGTGATTAATATAGACCAGCACTTGAATGAGGCCTTAACCCTACTCATCCATACAATCACATAGGTCAAACAGCATAGCCATACACAATCAACCATAAAGAATAATCCATGGACAGGCAGTCATGTCGTCAATAAGTATAAGTCGTCATTTACCAAACAATAGAAAAAATAATATAGACAAATAATTCAGAGGCAAAATCCAACACAAGGGCTCATCAGGAGAATAAACTGGTCTATATAGGGTTTCGCCACTTTAAATTCTCTACCCAGCACAGTGTTGTGGCTACCACAGAATATCCATGGCATCCCCGTGTCAGGTATCACCCCCAAAATTCATGCCTATGAAAGAAAAAAAAACAGCAAATGTAAAACAACCAAGTAAAACCAAAACAAGCTTATCCTGTTAATATATCCATCTTTTTAGCAACAATAGGTAAACTAAATATTATAAATTTTACCAAATCACAAATATTAACACATTGCAGAAAACCTGAATGAACTAAAAAATTATAGAATTTATCTTTACCATGTGGCTAATTTAAAAAAAAAATCCGCTCAATTAGAAACACAATTCAAAATAAATGGCGCTGCGACAACATTTCTCGAACCTCCGAAATTAGTTGAAAATTTCTTTAAGTATTTCTAGATAATTCTTTTGATATTTATTCAAAAGTTCGTTATAATGAAAACTAAATTTTTTAAATTGCCAAGTTAATTTATTTGCAGAAAACCTCTTGATATCAATGTTTGGCTTAAGATTTTACATCTATTTTTAAAATCAATATAATTACTACAAATCCTTGCATAACGAAGTAACTGTGGGAAAACGCTGAATATGTGATATTTGAGTGTATATTACTTTCAGGGAATGGGAAACTAATCACTTCAAAATCAAAATCGTCCGTTTTATTATACATTTTAAAACTTAATTTATTATTATCACAAATATTAATATCAAACAGTTCGTGGTAACGAACTGTAGTAAGGAGCGATCAGCTCAATAGTAACCAAAACTCTAAAAAATTGAATTTTGATATCAATAGCTACGTCAATAGAATCGCATTTTAATGCTGATTTTAAATATATAAGTTTCATCAAGTCTTAGCCATTAGTCTTAGCCATCAAAAGCTTTAGTCTTAGCCATCAAAAGTTACGAGCCTGAGAAAATTTGCCTTATTTAGAAAATAGGGGGAAACACCCCTATAAAGTCGTAGGATCTTAACGAAAATCACACCATCAGATTCAGCGTATCAGAGAACCCTTCTGTAGAAGTTTCAAACTCCTATCTACAAAAATGTGGAATTTTGCATTTTTTGCCAGAAGACAAATCACGGGTGCGTGTTTATTTGTTTTTTGTTTTTTTTTCCCAGGGGTCATCGTATCGGCCAAGTGGTCCTAGAATGTCGCAAGAGGGCTCATTCTAACGGAAATGAAAAGTTCTAGTGCTCTTTTTGAGTGACCGAAAAAATTGGAGGGCATCTAGGCCCCCTCCTACGCTCATTTTTTTCCCAAAGTCAACGGATCAAAATTTTGAGATAGCCATTTTGTTTAGCATAGTTGAAAATCATAATAACTATGTTTTTGGGGATGACTTACTCCCCCACAGTCACCGTGGGAGGGGTTGCAAGTTACAAACTTCAACCAGTGTTTACATATAATAATGGTTATTGGAAAGTGTACAGACGTTTTCAGGGGGATTTTTTTGGTTTTGGGGGTAGGGTTGAGGGAAGAGGCTATGTGGGAGGATCTTTCCTTGGAGAAATATGCCATGGGGGAAAAAATTCAATGAAAAGGGCGCAGGACGAATCTGGTCACGTTAAAAAAAACCTCAAATTAAGAGCTTTATATACAATGCTGGGTATTCGGAGCCTCTCTATTATGGAGTATAATTTGAAAATAACACAACTATACAAGCGATAAAACATTATACCACAACCATAACTCAACTAACGAAAGAACTGCTAAGAGATAACACAACTATAAAGCGAAAACAGGTGAAAACTAACGGGCAAATAAACGAACTAAGAGGTGGAAGGGGCCCAGAGAAAAAATATAATCCTTTTTCAATTTTGAGCCTAACTTCCTCAAAGGAGTAATAATGTCAGAAGCCCCGAAATACCGAATTATTTTCTTTTCAAACAGTTCGTGGTAAGGAACTGTAGTAAGGGGCGACCCGGCTCAATAGTAAACGAAACTCTAAAAAACGGAATTTTGATGCTAAAAGATCCATCAAAGAATCGAATTTTTACGCTGATTCTAAATATATAAGTTTCAATTAATTTAGTCTTTGTCAGCAAAAGTTACGAGCCTGAGAAAATTTGCCCTATTTTGGAAAAAAGGAGGAAACATCCACTAAAAGTCATAGAATCTTAACGAAAATCACACAATCGCATTCGGTATATCAGAGAACTCTATAGTAAAAATTTCAAGCTCCTATCTAAAAAATGTGGAATTTTGTATTTTTGCCATAAGACAAATCACGGGTGCGTGTTTATTTGTTTGTTGTTTGTTTTTTTTTCCCCAGGGGTCATCTTATCGACCAAGTGGTCCTAGAATGTCGCGAGAGGGCTCATTCTAACGGAAATGAAAAGTTCTAGTACCCTTTTTAAGTGACCAAAAAATTTGAGGGCAAATAGGCCCCCTCCCATGCTCATTTTTTCCAAAAGTCAACCGATTAAAATTTTAAGATAGCCATTTTGTTCAGCATAGTCGAAAACCATAATAAACTATGTCTTTGGGAATGACTTACTCCCCCACAATCCCTGAGGGAGGGGCTGCAAGTTACAAACTTTGACCAGTGTTTACATATAGTAATGGTTATTGGGAAGTGTACAGACGTTTTCATAGGGATTTTTTGGTTTGGGGGGTTGGGTTGATGGGAGAGGGCTTTGTGGGAGGATCTTTCCTTTGAGGAATATGTCATGGGGAAGAAAAATTCAATGAAAAGGGCGCAAGATTTTCTAGCATTACTTTAAAAAAAAACAATGAAAAAGTAAACATGAAAACATTTTTTCAATGAAAGTAAGGAATAGCATTGAATTTAAAACGAACAGAGATTATTACGCATATGAGGGGTTCTAAAAATACTTTAGCATAAAGAGCGAGGTATTTAGGAGGAGATAAATACCTCGCTCTTTATGCTAAAATATTTTTAGTGATTTCAACTATTTATTCTACGGCCTTTTTGATTCAGGGGTCATTCTTAAAGAATTGGGACAAAACTTACGATTTAGTGTAAAGAGCGAGGTATTAACGAGGGTACAAACCCCCTCGTACACATAATAAAAACATAAGAATATAAAAGTTTGTTACGTAAGTTAATTCTTAAGTTACGTATATTTTTTTACTAATAAAAACGTTCGTTGAATATTAAAAGTTCAAGCAGCATTTTTAAGTAACCGAAAAATTGGAGGGCAGCTAGGCCTCCTTCCCACCTCTTATTTCTCAAAATCGTCTGATCAAAACTAAGAGAAAGACATTTAGCCAAAAAAAAAATAATATACTAATTTCATTTCAATAATTTATGTGCGGAGAGCCAAAATCAAACATGCATTAATTCAAAAACGTTCAGAAATTAATAAAAAAAAACTAGTTTTTTTAACTGAAAGTAAGGAGCGACATTAAAACTTAAAACTAACAGAAATTACTCCGTATATGAAATGGGTTGTCCCCTCCGCAGTCCCACGCTCTTTACACTAAAGTTTTTAATTGTTTAAAAAGTAGAATTGTGGCAAAGAGTCAAACCTTAGCGTAAAGACTGCAGAGGGGACAACCCATTTCATATACGGAGTTATGAGTTTTAAGTTTTAATGTCACTCCTTACTTTCAGTTAAATAAAAAACTATTTTTTTTTATCTAATTCCTGAACGTTTTTGAATCAATGCATGTTTTGATTTTGGCTCTCCGCAGAGGAATAATTAAAACGAAATTTGCATATTTATTTTTTTGGCTACATGGCTTTCTCATAATTTTGATCGAATGATTTTGAGAAAAAAAGAGCGGGGGAGGAAGCCTAGTTGCCCTCCGATTTTCGGTTAATTAAAAGGCAACTAGAACTTATAATTTTTTACGAATCTGTTTATTAGTAGATGATATACGTAACTTGTAAATTAGCTTACATAAAGAACTTTTGAATTCTCATGTTTTTATTACATATATATGAGGGGGTTCGCCCCCTCGTCAGTACCTCGCTCTTTACACTAAAGCTGAAATTTTGTCCCAATTCATTAAGGATGACTCCTTAATCACAAAAGCCGTAGAATAAATAGTTGAAATTACTAAAATACTTGAGCGTAAAGAGTGAGGTATTAGGAGGAGGTGAGCCCCTCATTTGGGTAATAATTTCTATTTGTTTTAAGTTTTAATGCTGATCCTTACTTCCAGCTGAAAAAAAAAACGTTTTCATATTTATTTTTCCATTGTTTTTTTTAAGTAATACTAGTAAATCCTGCGCTCCCTTCATGGAAATTGTCTTCCCCCATGGCAAATTACTT